>NW_027618267.1:0-79095 GCF_964187855.1 Myxine glutinosa
GTTGAAAAACCACTTTTCGCACTTGTGTTGGTGCAGGAAACCACTTTTGCACTTGTATTAGTGTGGAAAAACCACTTTTCGCACTTGTGTTAGTATTGAAAAACCACTTTTCGCACTTGTGTTAGTGTTGAAAAACCACTTTTCACATTTGTGTTAGTGTTGAAAAACCACTTTTGCACTTGTATTAGTGTGGAAAAAACACTTTTTGCACTTGTGATAGTGTTGAAAAACCACTTTTCGCACTTGTATTAGTGTTGAAAAACCAATTTTCGCACTTGTTTTGGTGCAGGAAACCACTTTTCGCACTTGTGTTAGTGCAGGAAACCACTTTTGCACTTGTATTAGTGTGGGAAAACCACTTTTCGCACTTGTGTTAGTGTTGAAAAACCACTTTTCGCACTTGTGTTGGTGCAGGAAACCACTTTTGCACTTGTATTAGTGTGGAAAAACCACTTTTCGCACCTGTGTTAGTGTTGAAAAACCACTTTTCGCACTTGTGTTGGTGCAGGAAACCACTTTTGCACTTGTATTAGTGTGGAAAAACCACTTTTCGCACTTGTGTTAGTGTTGAAAAACCACTTTTCGCACTTGTGTTAGTGTTGAAAAACGACTTTTCGCACTTGTGTTAGTGTTGAAAAACCACTTTTGCACTTGTATTAGTGTGGAAAAACACTTTTTGCACTTGTGATAGTGTTGAAAAACCACTTTTCGCACTTGTGTTAGTGTTGAAAAACCACTTTTCGCACTTGTGTTGGTGCAGGAAACCACTTTTGCACTTGTATTAGTGTGGAAAAACCACTTTTCGCACTTGTGTTAGTATTGAAAAACCACTTTTCGCACTTGTGTTAGTGTTGAAAAACCACTTTTCACACTTGTGTTAGTGTTGAAAAACCACTTTTGCACTTGTATTAGTGTGGAAAAAACACTTTTTGCACTTGTGATAGTGTTGAAAAACCACTTTTCGCACTTGTATTAGTGTTGAAAAACCACTTTTCGCACTTGTTTTGGTGCAGGAAACCACTTTTCGCACTTGTGTTGGTGCAGGAAACCACTTTTGCACTTGTATTAGTGTGGGAAAACCACTTTTCGCACTTGTGTTAGTGTTGAAAAACCACTTTTCGCACTTGTGTTGGTGCAGGAAACCACTTTTGCACTTGTATTAGTTTGGAAAAACCACTTTTCGCACCTGTGTTAGTGTTGAAAAACCACTTTTCGCACTTGTGTTAGTGTTGAAAAACCACTTTTCGCACTTGTGTTAGTGTTGAAAAACCACTTTTCGCACTTGTGTTAGTGTTGAAAAACCACTTTTCGCACTTGTGTTGGTGCAGGAAACCACTTTTTGCACTTGTATTAGTGTGGAAAAAACACTTTTTGCACATGTGATAGTGTTGAAAAACCACTTTTTGCACTTGTGATAGTGTTGAAAAACCACTTGTCGCACTTGTGTTAGTGTTGAAAAACCACTTTTCGCACTTATGTTGGTGCAGGAAACCACTTTTGCACTTGTATTAGTGTGGAAAAACCAATTTTCGCACTTGTGTTAGTGTTGAAAAACCACTTTTCGCACTTGTGTTAGTGTTGAAAAACCAATTTTCGCACTTGTATTAGTGTGGAAAAAACACTTTTTGCACTTGTGATAGTGTTGAAAAACCACTTTTTGCACTTGTGATAGTGTTGAAAAACCACTTTTCGCACTTGTGTTAGTGTTGAAAAACCACTTTTCGCACTTGTGTTGGTGCAGGAAACCACTTTTGCACTTGTATTAGTGTGGAAAAAACACTTTTTGCACTTGTGATAGTGTTGAAAAACCACTTTTCGCACTTGTGTTAGTGTTGAAAAACCACTTTTCGCACTTGTGTTGGTGCAGGAAACCACTTTTGCACTTGTATTAGTGTGGAAAAAACACTTTTTGCACTTGTGATAGTGTTGAAAAACCACTTTTCGCACTTGTGTTAGTGTTGAAAAACCACTTTTCGCACTTGTGTTGGTGCAGGAAACCACTTTTGCACTTGTATTAGTGTGGAAAAAACACTTTTCGCACTTGTGTTAGTGTTGAAAAACCACTTTTCGCACTTGTGTTAGTGTTGAAAAACCACTTTTTGCACTTGTGTTAGTGTTGAAAAACCACTTTTGCACTTGTATTAGTGTGGAAAAAACACTTTTCGCACTTGTGTTAGTGTTGAAAACCCACTTTTCGCACTTGTGTTAGGGTTGAAAATCCACTTTTCGCACTTGTGTTGGTGCAGGAAACCACTTTTGCACTTGTATTAGTGTGGAAAAACCACTTTTCGCACTTGTGTTAGTGTTGAAAAACCACTTTTCGCACTTGTGTTAGTGTTGAAAAACCACTTTTCGCACTTGTGTTAGTGTTGAAAAACCACTTTTCGCACTTGTGTTAGTGTTGAAAAACCACTTTTCGCACTTGTGTTGGTGCAGGAAACCACTTTTGCACTTGTATTAGTGTGGAAAAAACACTTTTCGCACTTGTGTTAGTGTTGAAAAACCACTTTTCGCACTTGTGTTGGTGCAGGAAACCACTTTTGCACTTGTATTAGTATGGAAAAACCACTTTTCGCACTTGTGTTAGAGTTGAAAAACCAATTTTCGCACTTGTGTTCGTGTTGAAAAACCACTTTTCGCACTTGTGTTAGTGTTGAAAAACCACTTTTGCACTTGTATTAGTGTGGAAAAAACACTTTTCGCACTTGTGTTAGTGTTGAAAACCCACTTTTCGCACTTGTGTTAGTGTTGAAAACCCACTTTTCGCACTTGTGTTGGTGCAGGAAACCACTTTTGCACTTGTATTAGTGTGGTAAAAACACTTTTTGCACTTGTGATAGTGTTGAAAAACCACTTTTCGCACTTGTGTTAATGTTGAAAAACCACTTTTTGCACTTGTGTTGGTGCAGGAAACCACTTTTGCACTTGTATTAGTGTGGAAAAACCACTTTTCGCACTTGTGTTAGTGTTGAAAAACCTCTTTTCGCACTTGTGTTAGTGTTGAAAAACCACTTTTCGCACTTGTGTTAGTGTTGAAAAACCACTTTTACACTTGTATTAGTGTGGAAAAACCACTTTTCGCACTTGTGTTAATGTTGAAAAACCACTTTTCCCACTTGTGTTAGTGTTGAAAAAACACTTTTCGCACTTGTGTTAGTGTTGAAAAAACACTTTTGCACTTGTATTAGTGCAGAAAAAACACTTTCCGCACTTGTGGTAGTGTTGAAATCCACTTTTCGCACTTGTGTTAGTGTTGAAAATCCACTTTTCGCACTTGTGTTGGTGCAGAAAACCACTTTTGCACTTGTATTAGTCTGGAAAAAACACTTTTTGCACTTGTGATAGTGTTGAAAAACCACTTTTTGCACTTGTGATAGTGTTGAAAAACCACTTTTGCACTTGTATTAGTGTGGAAAAAACACTTTTCGCACTTGTGTTAATGTTGAAATCCCACTTTTCGCACTTGTGTTAGTGTTGAAAATCCACTTTTCGCACTTGTGTTGGTGCAGGAAACCACTTTTGCACTTGTATTAGTGTGGAAAAAACACTTTTCGCACTTGTGTTAGTGTTGAAAAACCACTTTTCGCACTTGTGTTAGAGTTGAAAAACCACTTTTCGCACTTGTGTTAGTGTTGAAAAACCACTTTTCGCACTTGTGTTGGTGCAGGAAACCACTTTTGCACTTGTATTAGTGTGGAAAAACCACTTTTCGCACTTATGTTAGTGTTGAAAAACCACTTTTCGCACTTGTGTTAGTGTTGAAAAACCACTTTTTGCACTTGTGTTAGTGTTGAAAAACCACTTTTGCATTTGTATTAGTGTGGAAAAAACACTTTTCGCACTTGTGTTAGTGTTGAAAACCCACTTTTCGCACTTGTGTTAGGGTTGAAAATCCACTTTTCGCACTTGTGTTGGTGCAGGAAACCACTTTTGCACTTGTATTAGTGTGGAAAAACCACTTTTCGCACTTGTGTTAGTGTTGAAAAACCACTTTTCGCACTTGTTGTTAGTGTTGAAAAACCACTTTTCGCACTTGTTGTTAGTGTTGAAAAACCACTTTTCGCACTTGTGTTAGTGTTGAAAAACCACTTTTCGCACTTGTGTTAGTGTTGAAAAACCACTTTTCGCACTTGTGTTGGTGCAGGAAACCACTTTTGCACTTGTATTAGTGTGGAAAAAACACTTTTTGCACTTGTGATAGTGTTGAAAAACCACTTTTCGCACTTGTGTTAGTGCAGGAAACCACTTTTGCACTTGTATTAGTATGGAAAAACCACTTTTCGCACTTGTGTTAGAGTTGAAAAACCAATTTTCGCACTTGTGTTCGTGTTGAAAAACCACTTTTCGCACTTGTGTTAGTGTTGAAAAACCACTTTTGCAGTTGTATTAGTGTGGAAAAAACACTTTTCGCACTTGTGTTAGTGTTGAAAACCCACTTTTCGCACTTGTGTTAGTGTTGAAAACCCACTTTTCGCACTTGTGTTGGTGCAGGAAACCACTTTTGCACTTGTATTAGTGTGGAAAAAACACTTTTTGCACTTGTGATAGTGTTGAAAAACGACTTTTTGCACTTGTGATAGTGTTGAAAAACCACTTTTCGCACTTGTGTTAGTGTTGAAAAACCACTTTTTGCACTTGTGTTGGTGCAGGAAACCACTTTTGCACTTGCATTAGTGTGGAAAAACCACTTTTCGCACTTGTGTTAGTGTTGAAAAACCTGTTTTCGCACTTGTGTTAGTGTTGAAAAACCACTTTTCGCACTTGTGTTAGTGTTGAAAAACCACTTTTGCACTTGTATTAGTGTGGAAAAACCACTTTTCGCACTTGTGTTAATGTTGAAAAACCACTTTTCGCACTTGTGTTAGTGTTGAAAAACCACTTTTCGCACTTGTGTTAGTGTTGAAAAACCACTTTTCGCACTTGTGTTAGTGTTGAAAAACCACGTTTCGCACTTGTGTTGGTGCAGGAAACCACTTTTGCACTTGTATTAGTGTGGAAAAAACACTTTTTGCACTTGTGATAGTGATGAAAAACCACTTTTCGCACTTGTGTTAGTGTTGAAAAACCACTTTTCGCACTTGTGTTGGTGCAGGAAACCACTTTTGCACTTGTATTAGTGTGGAAAAAACCACTTTTCGCACTTGTGTTAGTGTTGAAAAACCACTTTTCGCACTTGTGTTGGTGTTTAAAAACCACTATTCGCACTTGTGTTAGTGTTGAAAAACCACTTTTGCACTTGTATTCGTGTGGAAAAAACACTTTTCGCACTTGTGTTAGTGTTGAAAACCCACTTTTCGCACTTGTGTTAGTGTTGAAAAACCACTTTTCGCACTTGTGTTAGTGTTGAAAAACCACTTTTCGCACTTGTGTTAGTGTTGTAAAACCACGTTTCGCACTTGTTTTGGTGCAGGAAACCACTTTTGCACTTGTATTAGTGTGGAAAAAACACTTTTTGCCCTTGTGATAGTGATGAAAAACCACTTTTCGCACTCGTGTTAGTGTTGAAAAACCACTTTTCGCACTTGTGTTGGTGCAGGAAACCACTTTTGCACTTGTATTAGTGTGGAAAAACCACTTTTCGCACTTGTGTTAGTGTTGAAAAACCACTTTTCGCACTTGTGTTAGTGTTGAAAAACCACTTTTCGCACTTGTGTTAGTGTTGAAAAACCACTTTTGCACTTGTATTAGTGTGGAAAAAACACTTTTCGCACTTGTGTTAGTGTTGAAAACCCACTTTTCGCACTTGTGTTAGTGTTGAAAATCCACTTTTCGCACTTGTGTTGGTGCAGGAAACCACTTTTGCACTTGTATTAGTGTGGAAAAAACACTTTTTGTACTTGTGATAGTGTTGAAAAACCACTTTTTGCACTTGTGATAGTGTTGAAAAACCACTTTTCGCACTTGTGTTAGTGTTGAAAAACCACTTTTCGCACATGTGTTAGTGTTGAAAAACCACTTTTCGCACTTGTGTTAGTGTTGAAAAACCACTTTTGCACTTGTATTGGTGTGGAAAAAACACTTTTTGCACTTGTGATAGTGTTGAAAAACCACTTTTCGCACTTGTGTTAGTGTTGAAAAACCACTTTTCGCACTTGTGTTGGTGCAGGAAACCACTTTTGCACTTGTATTAGTGTGGAAAAACCACTTTTCGCACTTGTGTTAGTGTTGAAAAACCACTTTTCGCACTTGTGTTAGTGTTGAAAAACCACTTTTCCCACTTGTGTTAGTGTTGAAAAAACACTTTTCGCACTTGTGTTAGTGTTGAAAAACCACTTTTCGCACTTGTGTTGGTGCAGGAAACCACTTTTGCACTTGTATTAGTGTGGAAAAAACACTTTTTGCACTTGTGATGGTGTTGAAAAACCAATTTTTGCACTTGTGATAGTGTTGAAAAACCACTTTTCGCACTTGTGTTCGTGTTGAAAAACCACTTTTCGGACTTGTGTTGGTGCAGGAAACCACTTTTGCACTTGTATTAGTGTGGAAAAACCACTTTTCGCACTTGTGTTAGTGTTGAAAAACCACTTTTCGCACTTGTGTTAGTGTTGAAAAACCACTTTTCGCACTTGTGTTAGTGTTGAAAAACCACTTTTCGCACTTGTGTTAGTGTGGAAAACCACTTTTCGCACTTGTGTTGGTGCAGGAAACCACTTTTGCATTTGTATTAGTGTGGAAAAACCACTTTTCGCACTTGTGTTAGTGTTGAAAAACCACGTTTCACACTTGTGTTAGTGTTGAAAAACCACTTTTCGCACTTGTGTTAGTGTTGAAAAACCACTTTTTGCACTTGTGTTCGTGTTGAAAAACCACTTTTCGGACTTGTGTTGGTGCAGGAAACCACTTTTGCACTTGTATTAGTGTGGAAAAACCACTTTTCGCACTTGTGTTAGTGTTGAAAAACCACTTTTCGCACTTGTGATAGTGTTGAAAAACCACTTTTCGCACTTGTGTTAGTGTTGAAAAACCACTTTTCGCACTTGTGTTGGTGCAGGAAACCACTTTTGCACTTGTATTAGTGTGGAAAAACCACTTTTCGCAGTTGTGTTAGTGTTGAAAAACCACCTTTGCACTTGTATTAGTGTGGAAAAAACACTTTTTGCACTTGTGATAGTGTTGAAAAATACTTTTCGCACTTGTGTTAGTGTTGAAAAACCACTTTTCGCACTTGTGTTGGTGCAGGAAACCACTTTTGCACTTGTATTAGTGTTGAAAAACCACTTTTCGCACTTGTATTAGTGTGGAAAAACCACTTTTTGCACTTGTGATAGTGTTGAAAAACCACTTTTTGCACTTGTGATAGTGTTGAAAAACCACTTTTTGCAATTGTGATAGTGTTGAAAAACAACTTTTCGCACATGTGTTAGTGTTGAAAAACCACTTTTTGCACTTGTGTTAGTGTTGAAAAACCACTTTTCACACTTGTGTTAGTGTTGAAAAACCACTTTTCACACTTGTGTTAGTGTTGAAAAACCACTTTTGCACTTGTATTAGTGTGGAAAAAACACTTTTGCACTTGTATTAGTGCAGAAAAAACACTTTCCGCACTTGTGGTAGTGTTGAAATCCACTTTTCGCACTTGTGTTAGTGTTGAAAATCCACTTTTCGCACTTGTGTTGGTGCAGAAAACCACTTTTGCACTTGTATTAGTCTGGAAAAAACACTTTTTGCACTTGTGATAGTGTTGAAAAACCACTTTTTGCACTTGTGATAGTGTTGAAAAACCACTTTTGCACTTGTATTAGTGTGGAAAAAACACTTTTCGCACTTGTGTTAGTGTTGAAAAACCACTTTTCGCACTTGTGTTAGTGTTGAAAAACCACTTTTTGCACTTGTGTTAGTGTTGAAAAACCACTTTTGCACTTGTATTAGTGTGGAAAAAACACTTTTCGCACTTGTGTTAGTGTTGAAAACCCACTTTTCGCACTTGTGTTAGGGTTGAAAATCCACTTTTCGCACTTGTGTTGGTGCAGGAAACCACTTTTGCACTTGTATTAGTGTGGAAAAACCACTTTTCGCACTTGTGTTAGTGTTGAAAAACCACTTTTCGCACTTGTGTTAGTGTTGAAAAACCACTTTTCGCACTTGTGTTAGTGTTGAAAAACCACTTTTCGCACTTGTGTTAGTGTTGAAAAACCACTTTTCGCACTTGTGTTGGTGCAGGAAACCACTTTTGCACTTGTATTAGTGTGGAAAAAACACTTTTCGCACTTGTGTTAGTGTTGAAAAACCACTTTTCGCACTTGTGTTAGAGTTGAAAAACCACTTTTCGCACTTGTGTTAGTGTTGAAAAACCACTTTTCGCACTTGTGTTGGTGCAGGAAACCACTTTTGCACTTGTATTAGTGTGGAAAAACCACTTTTCGCACTTATGTTAGTGTTGAAAAACCACTTTTCGCACTTGTGTTAGTGTTGAAAAACCACTTTTTGCACTTGTGTTAGTGTTGAAAAACCACTTTTGCATTTGTATTAGTGTGGAAAAAACACTTTTCGCACTTGTGTTAGTGTTGAAAACCCACTTTTCGCACTTGTGTTAGGGTTGAAAATCCACTTTTCGCACTTGTGTTGGTGCAGGAAACCACTTTTGCACTTGTATTAGTGTGGAAAAACCACTTTTCGCACTTGTGTTAGTGTTGAAAAACCACTTTTCGCACTTGTTGTTAGTGTTGAAAAACCACTTTTCGCACTTGTTGTTAGTGTTGAAAAACCACTTTTCGCACTTGTGTTAGTGTTGAAAAACCACTTTTCGCACTTGTGTTAGTGTTGAAAAACCACTTTTCGCACTTGTGTTGGTGCAGGAAACCACTTTTGCACTTGTATTAGTGTGGAAAAAACACTTTTTGCACTTGTGATAGTGTTGAAAAACCACTTTTCGCACTTGTGTTGGTGCAGGAAACCACTTTTGCACTTGTATTAGTATGGAAAAACCACTTTTCGCACTTGTGTTAGAGTTGAAAAACCAATTTTCGCACTTGTGTTCGTGTTGAAAAACCACTTTTCGCACTTGTGTTAGTGTTGAAAAACCACTTTTGCACTTGTATTAGTGTGGAAAAAACACTTTTCGCACTTGTGTTAGTGTTGAAAACCCACTTTTCGCACTTGTGTTAGTGTTGAAAACCCACTTTTCGCACTTGTGTTGGTGCAGGAAACCACTTTTGCACTTGTATTAGTGTGGAAAAAACACTTTTTGCACTTGTGATAGTGTTGAAAAACGACTTTTTGCACTTGTGATAGTGTTGAAAAACCACTTTTCGCACTTGTGTTAGTGTTGAAAAACCACTTTTTGCACTTGTGTTGGTGCAGGAAACCACTTTTGCACTTGCATTAGTGTGGAAAAACCACTTTTCGCACTTGTGTTAGTGTTGAAAAACCTGTTTTCGCACTTGTGTCAGTGTTGAAAAACCACTTTTCGCACTTGTGTTAGTGTTGAAAAACCACTTTTGCACTTGTATTAGTGTGGAAAAACCACTTTTCGCACTTGTGTTAATGTTGAAAAACCACTTTTCGCACTTGTGTTAGTGTTGAAAAACCACTTTTCGCACTTGTGTTAGTGTTGAAAAACCACTTTTCGCACTTGTGTTAGTGTTGAAAAACCACGTTTCGCACTTGTGTTGGTGCAGGAAACCACTTTTGCACTTGTATTAGTGTGGAAAAAACACTTTTTGCACTTGTGATAGTGATGAAAAACCACTTTTCGCACTTGTGTTAGTGTTGAAAAACCACTTTTCGCACTTGTGTTGGTGCAGGAAACCACTTTTGCACTTGTATTAGTGTGGAAAAAACCACTTTTCGCACTTGTGTTAGTGTTGAAAAACCACTTTTCGCACTTGTGTTGGTGTTTAAAAACCACTATTCGCACTTGTGTTAGTGTTGAAAAACCACTTTTGCACTTGTATTCGTGTGGAAAAAACACTTTTCGCACTTGTGTTAGTGTTGAAAACCCACTTTTCGCACTTGTGTTAGTGTTGAAAAACCACTTTTCGCACTTGTGTTAGTGTTGAAAAACCACTTTTCGCACTTGTGTTAGTGTTGTAAAACCACGTTTCGCACTTGTTTTGGTGCAGGAAACCACTTTTGCACTTGTATTAGTGTGGAAAAAACACTTTTTGCCCTTGTGATAGTGATGAAAAACCACTTTTCGCACTCGTGTTAGTGTTGAAAAACCACTTTTCGCACTTGTGTTGGTGCAGGAAACCACTTTTGCACTTGTATTAGTGTGGAAAAACCACTTTTCGCACTTGTGTTAGTGTTGAAAAACCACTTTTCGCACTTGTGTTAGTGTTGAAAAACCACTTTTCGCACTTGTGTTAGTGTTGAAAAACCACTTTTGCACTTGTATTAGTGTGGAAAAAACACTTTTCGCACTTGTGTTAGTGTTGAAAACCCACTTTTCGCACTTGTGTTAGTGTTGAAAATCCACTTTTCGCACTTGTGTTGGTGCAGGAAACCACTTTTGCACTTGTATTAGTGTGGAAAAAACACTTTTTGTACTTGTGATAGTGTTGAAAAACCACTTTTTGCACTTGTGATAGTGTTGAAAAACCACTTTTCGCACTTGTGTTAGTGTTGAAAAACCACTTTTCGCACTCGTGTTAGTGTTGAAAAACCACTTTTCGCACTTGTGTTGGTGCAGGAAACCACTTTTGCACTTGTATTAGTGTGGAAAAACCACTTTTCGCACTTGTGTTAGTGTTGAAAAACCACTTTTCGCACTTGTGTTAGTGTTGAAAAACCACTTTTCGCACTTGTGTTAGTGTTGAAAAACCACTTTTGCACTTGTATTAGTGTGGAAAAAACACTTTTCGCACTTGTGTTAGTGTTGAAAACCCACTTTTTGCACTTGTGTTAGTGTTGAAAACCCACTTTTCGCACTTGTGTTAGTGTTGAAAACCCACTTTTCGCACTTGTGTTGGTGCAGGAAACCACTTTTGCACTTGTATTAGTGTGGAAAAACCACTTTTCGCACTTGTGTTAGTGTTGAAAAACCACTTTTCGCACTTGTGTTAGTGTTGAAAAACCACTTTTCCCACTTGTGTTAGTGTTGAAAAAACACTTTTCGCACTTGTGTTAGTGTTGAAAAACCACTTTTCGCACTTGTGTTGGTGCAGGAAACCACTTTTGCACTTGTATTAGTGTGGAAAAAACACTTTTTGCACTTGTGATGGTGTTGAAAAACCAATTTTTGCACTTGTGATAGTGTTGAAAAACCACTTTTCGCACTTGTGTTCGTGTTGAAAAACCACTTTTCGGACTTGTGTTGGTGCAGGAAACCACTTTTGCACTTGTATTAGTGTGGAAAAACCACTTTTCGCACTTGTGTTAGTGTTGAAAAACCACTTTTCGCACTTGTGTTAGTGTTGAAAAACCACTTTTCGCACTTGTGTTAGTGTGGAAAACCACTTTTCGCACTTGTGTTGGTGCAGGAAACCACTTTTGCATTTGTATTAGTGTGGAAAAACCACTTTTCGCACTTGTGTTAGTGTTGAAAAACCACGTTTCACACTTGTGTTAGTGTTGAAAAACCACTTTTCGCACTTGTGTTAGTGTTGAAAAACCACTTTTTGCACTTGTGTTCGTGTTGAAAAACCACTTTTCGGACTTGTGTTGGTGCAGGAAACCACTTTTGCACTTGTATTAGTGTGGAAAAACCACTTTTCGCACTTGTGTTAGTGTTGAAAAACCACTTTTCGCACTTGTGATAGTGTTGAAAAACCACTTTTCGCACTTGTGTTAGTGTTGAAAAACCACTTTTCGCACTTGTGTTGGTGCAGGAAACCACTTTTGCACTTGTATTAGTGTGGAAAAACCACTTTTCGCAGTTGTGTTAGTGTTGAAAAACCACCTTTGCACTTGTATTAGTGTGGAAAAAACACTTTTTGCACTTGTGATAGTGTTGAAAAATACTTTTCGCACTTGTGTTAGTGTTGAAAAACCACTTTTCGCACTTGTGTTGGTGCAGGAAACCACTTTTGCACTTGTATTAGTGTTGAAAAACCACTTTTCGCACTTGTATTAGTGTGGAAAAACCACTTTTTGCACTTGTGATAGTGTTGAAAAACCACTTTTTGCACTTGTGATAGTGTTGAAAAACCACTTTTTGCAATTGTGATAGTGTTGAAAAACAACTTTTCGCACATGTGTTAGTGTTGAAAAACCACTTTTTGCACTTGTGTTAGTGTTGAAAAACCACTTTTCACACTTGTGTTAGTGTTGAAAAACCACTTTTCACACTTGTGTTAGTGTTGAAAAACCACTTTTGCACTTGTATTAGTGTGGAAAAAACACTTTTGCACTTGTATTAGTGCAGAAAAAACACTTTCCGCACTTGTGGTAGTGTTGAAATCCACTTTTCGCACTTGTGTTAGTGTTGAAAATCCACTTTTCGCACTTGTGTTGGTGCAGAAAACCACTTTCGCACTTGTATTAGTCTGGAAAAAACACTTTTTGCACTTGTGATAGTGTTGAAAAACCACTTTTTGCACTTGTGATAGTGTTGAAAAACCACTTTTGCACTTGTATTAGTGTGGAAAAAACACTTTTCGCACTTGTGTTAGTGTTGAAAAACCACTTTTCGCACTTGTGTTAGTGTTGAAAAACCACTTTTTGCACTTGTGTTAGTGTTGAAAAACCACTTTTGCACTTGTATTAGTGTGGAAAAAACACTTTTCGCACTTGTGTTAGTGTTGAAAACCCTCTTTTCGCACTTGTGTTAGGGTTGAAAATCCACTTTTCGCACTTGTGTTGGTGCAGGAAACCACTTTTGCACTTGTATTAGTGTGGAAAAACCACTTTTCGCACTTGTGTTAGTGTTGAAAAACCACTTTTCGCACTTGTGTTAGTGTTGAAAAACCACTTTTCGCACTTGTGTTAGTGTTGAAAAACCACTTTTCGCACTTGTGTTAGTGTTGAAAAACCACTTTTCGCACTTGTGTTGGTGCAGGAAACCACTTTTGCACTTGTATTAGTGTGGAAAAAACACTTTTCGCACTTGTGTTAGTGTTGAAAAACCACTTTTCGCACTTGTGTTGGTGCAGGAAACCACTTTTGCACTTGTATTAGTGTGGAAAAAACACTTTTTGCACTTGTGATAGTGTTGAAAAACCACTTTTCGCACTTGTGTTGGTGCAGGAAACCACTTTTGCACTTGTATTAGTGTGGAAAAACCACTTTTCGCAATTGTGTTAGTGTTGAAAAACCACTTTTCGCAATTGTGTTAGTGTTGAAAAAACACTTTTCGCACTTGTGTTAGTGTTGAAAAACCACTTTTGCACTTGTATTAGTGTGGAAAAAACACTTTTTGCACTTGTGATAGTGTTGAAAAACCACTTTTGCACTTGTATTAGTGTGGAAAAAACACTTTTTGCACTTGTGTTGGTGCAGGAAACCACTTTTGCACTTGTATTAGTGTTGAAAAACCACTTTTCGCACTTGTATTAGTGTGGAAAAACCACTTTTCGCACTTGTGTTAGTGTTGAAAAACCACTTTTCGCACTTGTGTTAGTGTTGAAAAACCACTTTTTGCACTTGTGTTAGTGTTGAAAAACCACTTTTCGCACTTGTGTTGGTGTTGAAAAACCACTTTTCGCACTTGTGTTAGTGTTGAAAAACCACTTTTCACACTTGTGTTGGTGCAGGAAACCACTTTTGCACTTGTATTCGTGTGGAAAAATCACTTTTTGCACTTGTGATAGTGTTGAAAAACCACTTTTCGCACTTGTGTTAGTGTTGAAAAACCACTTTTCGCACTTGTGTTGGTGCAGGAAACCACTTTTGCACTTGTATTAGTGTGGAAAAACCACTTTTCACACTTGTGTTAGTGTTGAAAAACCAGTTTTCGCACTTGTGTTAGTGTTGAAAAACCACTTTTGCACTTGTGTTAGTGTTGAAAAACCCCTTTTGCACTTGTATTAGTGTGGAAAAAACACTTTTCGCACTTGTGTTAGTGTTGAAAACCCACTTTTCGCGCTTGTGTTAGTGTTGAAAATCCACTTTTCACACTTGTGTTGGTGCAGGAAACCACTTTTGCACTTGCATTAGTGTGGAAAAAACACTTTTTGCACTTGTGATAGTGTTGAAAAACCACTTTTTGCACTTGTGATAGTGTTGAAAAACCACTTTTTGCACTTGTGATAGTGTTGAAAAACCACTTTTCGCACTTGTGTTAGTGTGGAAAAACCACTTTTTGCACTTGTGATAGTGTTGAAAAACCACTTTTTGCACTTGTGATAGTGTTGAAAAACCACTTTTTGCAATTGTGATAGTGTTGAAAAACAACTTTTCGCACATGTGTTAGTGTTGAAAAACCACTTTTTGCACTTGTGTTAGTGTTGAAAAACCACTTTTCACACTTGTGTTAGTGTTGAAAAACCACTTTTCACACTTGTGTTAGTGTTGAAAAACCACTTTTGCACTTGTATTAGTGTGGAAAAAACACTTTTGCACTTGTATTAGTGCAGAAAAAACACTTTCCGCACTTGTGGTAGTGTTGAAATCCACTTTTCGCACTTGTGTTAGTGTTGAAAATCCACTTTTCGCACTTGTGTTGGTGCAGAAAACCACTTTTGCACTTGTATTAGTCTGGAAAAAACACTTTTTGCACTTGTGATAGTGTTGAAAAACCACTTTTTGCACTTGTGATAGTGTTGAAAAACCACTTTTGCACTTGTATTAGTGTGGAAAAAACACTTTTCGCACTTGTGTTAGTGTTGAAAAACCACTTTTCGCACTTGTGTTAGTGTTGAAAAACCACTTTTTGCACTTGTGTTAGTGTTGAAAAACCACTTTTGCACTTGTATTAGTGTGGAAAAAACACTTTTCGCACTTGTGTTAGTGTTGAAAACCCACTTTTCGCACTTGTGTTAGGGTTGAAAATCCACTTTTCGCACTTGTGTTGGTGCAGGAAACCACTTTTGCACTTGTATTAGTGTGGAAAAACCACTTTTCGCACTTGTGTTAGTGTTGAAAAACCACTTTTCGCACTTGTGTTAGTGTTGAAAAACCACTTTTCGCACTTGTGTTAGTGTTGAAAAACCACTTTTCGCACTTGTGTTAGTGTTGAAAAACCACTTTTCGCACTTGTGTTGGTGCAGGAAACCACTTTTGCACTTGTATTAGTGTGGAAAAAACACTTTTCGCACTTGTGTTAGTGTTGAAAAACCACTTTTCGCACTTGTGTTGGTGCAGGAAACCACTTTTGCACTTGTATTAGTGTGGAAAAAACACTTTTTGCACTTGTGATAGTGTTGAAAAACCACTTTTCGCACTTGTGTTGGTGCAGGAAACCACTTTTGCACTTGTATTAGTGTGGAAAAACCACTTTTCGCAATTGTGTTAGTGTTGAAAAACCACTTTTCGCAATTGTGTTAGTGTTGAAAAAACACTTTTCGCACTTGTGTTAGTGTTGAAAAACCACTTTTGCACTTGTATTAGTGTGGAAAAAACACTTTTTGCACTTGTGATAGTGTTGAAAAACCACTTTTGCACTTGTATTAGTGTGGAAAAAACACTTTTTGCACTTGTGTTGGTGCAGGAAACCACTTTTGCACTTGTATTAGTGTTGAAAAACCACTTTTCGCACTTGTATTAGTGTGGAAAAACCACTTTTCGCACTTGTGTTAGTGTTGAAAAACCACTTTTCGCACTTGTGTTAGTGTTGAAAAACCACTTTTCGCACTTGTGTTAGTGTTGAAAAACCACTTTTCGCACTTGTGTTGGTGTTGAAAAACCACTTTTCGCACTTGTGTTAGTGTTGAAAAACCACTTTTCGCACTTGTGTTGGTGCAGGAAACCACTTTTGCACTTGTATTCGTGTGGAAAAATCACTTTTTGCACTTGTGATAGTGTTGAAAAACCACTTTTCGCACTTGTGTTAGTGTTGAAAAACCACTTTTCGCACTTGTGTTGGTGCAGGAAACCACTTTTGCACTTGTATTAGTGTGGAAAAACCACTTTTCACACTTGTGTTAGTGTTGAAAAACCAGTTTTCGCACTTGTGTTAGTGTTGAAAAACCACTTTTGCACTTGTGTTAGTGTTGAAAAACCCCTTTTGCACTTGTATTAGTGTGGAAAAAACACTTTTCGCACTTGTGTTAGTGTTGAAAACCCACTTTTCGCGCTTGTGTTAGTGTTGAAAATCCACTTTTCACACTTGTGTTGGTGCAGGAAACCACTTTTGCACTTGCATTAGTGTGGAAAAAACACTTTTTGCACTTGTGATAGTGTTGAAAAACCACTTTTTGCACTTGTGATAGTGTTGAAAAACCACTTTTTGCACTTGTGATAGTGTTGAAAAACCACTTTTCGCACTTGTGTTAGTGTTGAAAAACCACTTTTTGCACTTGTTTTAGTGTTGAAAAACCACTTTTTGCACTTGTGTTGGTGCAGGAAACCACTTTTGCACTTGTATTAGTGTGGAAAAACCACTTTTCGCACTTGTGTTAGTATTGAAAAACCACTTTTCGCACTTGTGTTAGTGTTGAAAAACCATTTTTCACACTTGTGTTAGTGTTGAAAAACCACTTTTGCACTTGTATTAGTGTGGAAAAAACACTTTTTGCACTTGTGATAGTGTTGAAAAACCACTTTTCGCACTTGTATTAGTGTTGAAAAACCACTTTTCGCACTTGTTTTGGTGCAGGAAACCACTTTTCGCACTTGTGTTGGTGCAGGAAACCACTTTTGCACTTGTATTAGTGTGGAAAAACCACTTTTCGCACTTGTGTTAGTATTGAAAAACCACTTTTCGCACTTGTGTTAGTGTTGAAAAACCATTTTTCACACTTGTGTTAGTGTTGAAAAACCACTTTTGCACTTGTATTAGTGTGGAAAAAACACTTTTTGCACTTGTGATAGTGTTGAAAAACCACTTTTCGCACTTGTATTAGTGTTGAAAAACCACTTTTCGCACTTGTTTTGGTGCAGGAAACCACTTTTCGCACTTGTGTTGGTGCAGGAAACCACTTTTGCACTTGTATTAGTGTGGAAAAACCACTTTTCGCACTTGTGTTAGTGTTGAAAAACCACTTTTCGCACTTGTGTTAGTGTTGAAAAACCACTTTTCGCACTTGTGTTAGTGTTGAAAAACCACTTTTGCACTTGTATTAGTGTGGAAAAAACACTTTTCGCACTTGTGTTAGTGTTGAAAAACCACTTTTCGCACTTGTGTTAGTGTTGAAAAACCAATTTTCGCACTTGTATTAGTGTGGAAAAAACACTTTTTGCACTTGTGATAGTGTTGAAAAACCACTTTTTGCACTTGTGATAGTGTTGAAAAACCACTTTTCGCACTTGTGTTAGTGTTGAAAAACCACTTTTCGCACTTGTGTTGGTGCAGGAAACCACTTTTGCACTTGTATTAGTGTGGAAAAAACACTTTTTGCACTTGTGATAGTGTTGAAAAACCACTTTTTGCACTTGTGATAGTGTTGAAAAACCACTTTTCGCACTTGTGTTAGTGTTGAAAAACCACTTTTCGCACTTGTGTTGGTGCAGGAAACCACTTTTGCACTTGTATTAGTGTGGAAAAACCACTTTTCGCACTTGTGTTAGTGTTGAAAAACCACTTTTCGCACTTGTGTTAGTGTTGAAAAACCACTTTTCGCACTTGTGTTAGTGTTGAAAAACCACTTTTGCACTTGTATTAGTGTGGAAAAAACACTTTTTGCACTTGTGATAGTGTTGAAAAACCACTTTTCGCACTTGTGTTAGTGTTGAAAAACCACTTTTCGCACTTGTGTTGGTGCAGGAAACCACTTTTGCACTTGTATTAGTGTGGAAAAACCACTTTTCGCACTTGTGTTAGTATTGAAAAACCACTTTTCGCACTTGTGTTAGTGTTGAAAAACCACTTTTCACATTTGTGTTAGTGTTGAAAAACCACTTTTGCACTTGTATTAGTGTGGAAAAAACACTTTTTGCACTTGTGATAGTGTTGAAAAACCACTTTTCGCACTTGTATTAGTGTTGAAAAACCACTTTTCGCACTTGTTTTGGTGCAGGAAACCACTTTTCGCACTTGTGTTGGTGCAGGAAACCACTTTTGCACTTGTATTAGTGTGGGAAAACCACTTTTCGCACTTGTGTTAGTGTTGAAAAACCACTTTTCGCACTTGTGTTGGTGCAGGAAACCACTTTTGCACTTGTATTAGTGTGGAAAAACCACTTTTCGCACTTGTGTTAGTGTTGAAAAACCACTTTTCGCACTTGTGTTGGTGCAGGAAACCACTTTTGCACTTGTATTAGTGTGGAAAAACCACTTTTCGCACTTGTGTTAGTGTTGAAAAACCACTTTTCGCACTTGTGTTAGTGTTGAAAAACCACTTTTCGCACTTGTGTTAGTGTTGAAAAACCACTTTTGCACTTGTATTAGTGTGGAAAAAACACTTTTTGCACTTGTGATAGTGTTGAAAAACCACTTTTCGCACTTGTGTTAGTGTTGAAAAACCACTTTTCGCACTTGTGTTGGTGCAGGAAACCACTTTTGCACTTGTATTAGTGTGGAAAAACCACTTTTCGCACTTGTGTTAGTATTGAAAAACCACTTTTCGCACTTGTGTTAGTGTTGAAAAACCACTTTTCACACTTGTGTTAGTGTTGAAAAACCACTTTTGCACTTGTATTAGTGTGGAAAAAACACTTTTTGCACTTGTGATAGTGTTGAAAAACCACTTTTCGCACTTGTATTAGTGTTGAAAAACCACTTTTCGCACTTGTTTTGGTGCAGGAAACCACTTTTTGCACTTGTGTTGGTGCAGGAAACCACTTTTGCACTTGTATTAGTGTGGGAAAACCACTTTTCGCACTTGTGTTAGTGTTGAAAAACCACTTTTCGCACTCGTGTTGGTGCAGGAAACCACTTTTGCACTTGTATTAGTGTGGAAAAACCACTTTTCGCACCTGTGTTAGTGTTGAAAAACCACTTTTCGCACTTGTGTTAGGGTTGAAAAACCACTTTTCGCACTTGTGTTAGTGTTGAAAAACCACTTTTCGCACTTGTGTATGTGTTGAAAAAACACTTTTCGCACTTGTGTTGGTGCAGGAAACCACTTTTGCACTTGTATTAGTGTGGGAAAAACACTTTTAGCACTTGTGATAGTGTTGAAAAACCACTTTTTGCACTTGTGATAGTGTTGAAAAACCACTTTTCGCACTTGTGTTATTGTTGAAAAACCACTTTTCGCACTTATGTTGGTGCAGGAAACCACTTTTGCACTTGTATTAGTGTGGAAAAACCACTTTTCACACTTGTGTTAGTGTTGAAAAACCACTTTTCGCACTTGTGTTAGTGTTGAAAAACCAATTTTCGCACTTGTATTAGTGTGGAAAAAACACTTTTTGCACTTGTGATAGTGTTGAAAAACCACTTTTTGCACTTGTGATAGTGTTGAAAAACCACTTTTCGCACTTGTGTTAGTGTTGAAAAACCACTTTTCGCACTTGTGTTGGTGCAGGAAACCACTTTTGCACTTGTATTAGTGTGGGAAAAACACTTTTTGCACTTGTGATAGTGTTGAAAAACCACTTTTCGCACTTGTGTTAGTGTTGAAAAACCACTTTTCGCACTTGTGTTGGTGCAGGAAACCACTTTTGCACTTGTATTAGTGTGGAAAAAACACTTTTTGCACTTGTGATAGTGTTGAAAAACCACTTTTCGCACTTGTGTTAGTGTTGAAAAACCACTTTTCGCACTTGTGTTGGTGCAGGAAACCACTTTTGCACTTGTATTAGTGTGGAAAAAACACTTTTCGCACTTGTGTTAGTGTTGAAAAACCACTTTTCGCACTTGTGTTAGTGTTGAAAAACCACTTTTCGCACTTGTGTTGGTGCAGGAAACCACTTTTGCACTTGTATTAGTGTGGAAAAAACACTTTTCGCACTTGTGTTAGTGTTGAAAAACCACTTTTCGCACTTGTGTTGGTGCAGGAAACCACTTTTGCACTTGTATTAGTGTGGAAAAACCACTTTTCGCACTTGTGTTGGTGCAGGAAACCACTTTTGCACTTGTATTAGTGTGGAAAAAACACTTTTTGCACTTGTGATAGTGTTGAAAAACCACTTTTTGCACTTGTGATAGTGTTGAAAAACCACTTTTCGCACTTGTGTTAGTGTTGAAAAACCACTTTTCGCACTTGTGTTGGTGCAGGAAACCACTTTTGCACTTGTATTAGTGTGGAAAAACCACTTTTCGCACTTGTGTTAGTGTTGAAAAACCACTTTTCGCACTTGTGTTAGTGTTGAAAAACCACTTTTCGCACTTGTGTTAGTGTTGAAAAACCACTTTTGCACTTGTATTAGTGTGGAAAAAACACTTTTTGCACTTGTGATAGTGTTGAAAAACCACTTTTCGCACTTGTGTTAGTGTTGAAAAACCACTTTTCGCACTTGTGTTGGTGCAGGAAACCACTTTTGCACTTGTATTAGTGTGGAAAAACCACTTTTCGCACTTGTGTTAGTATTGAAAAACCACTTTTCGCACTTGTGTTAGTGTTGAAAAACCACTTTTCACATTTGTGTTAGTGTTGAAAAACCACTTTTGCACTTGTATTAGTGTGGAAAAAACACTTTTTGCACTTGTGATAGTGTTGAAAAACCACTTTTCGCACTTGTATTAGTGTTGAAAAACCACTTTTCGCACTTGTTTTGGTGCAGGAAACCACTTTTCGCACTTGTGTTGGTGCAGGAAACCACTTTTGCACTTGTATTAGTGTGGGAAAACCACTTTTCGCACTTGTGTTAGTGTTGAAAAACCACTTTTCGCACTTGTGTTGGTGCAGGAAACCACTTTTGCACTTGTATTAGTGTGGAAAAACCACTTTTCGCACTTGTGTTAGTGTTGAAAAACCACTTTTCGCACTTGTGTTGGTGCAGGAAACCACTTTTGCACTTGTATTAGTGTGGAAAAACCACTTTTCGCACTTGTGTTAGTGTTGAAAAACCACTTTTCGCACTTGTGTTAGTGTTGAAAAACCACTTTTCGCACTTGTGTTAGTGTTGAAAAACCACTTTTGCACTTGTATTAGTGTGGAAAAAACACTTTTTGCACTTGTGATAGTGTTGAAAAACCACTTTTCGCACTTGTGTTAGTGTTGAAAAACCACTTTTCGCACTTGTGTTGGTGCAGGAAACCACTTTTGCACTTGTATTAGTGTGGAAAAACCACTTTTCGCACTTGTGTTAGTATTGAAAAACCACTTTTCGCACTTGTGTTAGTGTTGAAAAACCACTTTTCACACTTGTGTTAGTGTTGAAAAACCACTTTTGCACTTGTATTAGTGTGGAAAAAACACTTTTTGCACTTGTGATAGTGTTGAAAAACCACTTTTCGCACTTGTATTAGTGTTGAAAAACCACTTTTCGCACTTGTTTTGGTGCAGGAAACCACTTTTTGCACTTGTGTTGGTGCAGGAAACCACTTTTGCACTTGTATTAGTGTGGGAAAACCACTTTTCGCACTTGTGTTAGTGTTGAAAAACCACTTTTCGCACTCGTGTTGGTGCAGGAAACCACTTTTGCACTTGTATTAGTGTGGAAAAACCACTTTTCGCACCTGTGTTAGTGTTGAAAAACCACTTTTCGCACTTGTGTTAGTGTTGAAAAACCACTTTTCGCACTTGTGTTAGTGTTGAAAAACCACTTTTCGCACTTGTGTATGTGTTGAAAAAACACTTTTCGCACTTGTGTTGGTGCAGGAAACCACTTTTGCACTTGTATTAGTGTGGGAAAAACACTTTTAGCACTTGTGATAGTGTTGAAAAACCACTTTTTGCACTTGTGATAGTGTTGAAAAACCACTTTTCGCACTTGTGTTATTGTTGAAAAACCACTTTTCGCACTTATGTTGGTGCAGGAAACCACTTTTGCAGTTGTATTAGTGTGGAAAAACCACTTTTCGCACTTGTGTTAGTGTTGAAAAACCACTTTTCGCACTTGTGTTAGTGTTGAAAAACCAATTTTCGCACTTGTATTAGTGTGGAAAAAACACTTTTTGCACTTGTGATAGTGTTGAAAAACCACTTTTTGCACTTGTGATAGTGTTGAAAAACCACTTTTCGCACTTGTGTTAGTGTTGAAAAACCACTTTTCGCACTTGTGTTGGTGCAGGAAACCACTTTTGCACTTGTATTAGTGTGGGAAAAACACTTTTTGCACTTGTGATAGTGTTGAAAAACCACTTTTCGCACTTGTGTTAGTGTTGAAAAACCACTTTTCGCACTTGTGTTGGTGCAGGAAACCACTTTTGCACTTGTATTAGTGTGGAAAAAACACTTTTTGCACTTGTGATAGTGTTGAAAAACCACTTTTCGCACTTGTGTTAGTGTTGAAAAACCACTTTTCGCACTTGTGTTGGTGCAGGAAACCACTTTTGCACTTGTATTAGTGTGGAAAAAACACTTTTCGCACTTGTGTTAGTGTTGAAAAACCACTTTTCGCACTTGTGTTAGTGTTGAAAAACCACTTTTCGCACTTGTGTTGGTGCAGGAAACCACTTTTGCACTTGTATTAGTGTGGAAAAAACACTTTTCGCACTTGTGTTAGTGTTGAAAAACCACTTTTCGCACTTGTGTTGGTGCAGGAAACCACTTTTGCACTTGTATTAGTGTGGAAAAACCACTTTTCGCACTTGTGTTAGTGTTGAAAGACGACTTTTCGCACTTGTGTTAGTGTTGAAAAACCACTTTTCGCACTTGTGTTAGTGTTGAAAAACCAATTTTCGCACTTGTATTAGTGTGGAAAAAACACTTTTTGCACTTGTGATAGTGTTGAAAAACCACTTTTTGCACTTGTGATAGTGTTGAAAAACCACTTTTCGCACTTGTGTTAGTGTTGAAAAACCACTTTTTGCACTTGTGTTGGTGCAGGAAACCACTTTTGCACTTGTATTAGTGTGGAAAAAACACTTTTTGCACTTGTGATAGTGTTGAAAAACCACTTTTTGCACTTGTGATAGTGTTGAAAAACCACTTTTCGCACTTGTGTTAGTGTTGAAAAACCACTTTTCGCACTTGTGTTGGTGCAGGAAACCACTTTTGCACTTGTATTAGTGTGGAAAAACCACTTTTCGCACTTGTGTTAGTGTTGAAAAACCACTTTTCGCACTTGTGTTAGTGTTGAAAAACGACTTTTCGCACTTGTGTTAGTGTTGAAAAACCACTTTTGCACTTGTATTAGTGTGGAAAAAACACTTTTTGCACTTGTGATAGTGTTGAAAAACCACTTTTCGCACTTGTGTTAGTGTTGAAAAACCACTTTTCGCACTTGTGTTGGTGCAGGAAACCACTTTTGCACTTGTATTAGTGTGGGAAAACCACTTTTCGCACTTGTGTTAGTATTGAAAAACCACTTTTCGCACTTGTGTTAGTGTTGAAAAACCACTTTTCACATTTGTGTTAGTGTTGAAAAACCACTTTTGCACTTGTATTAGTGTGGAAAAAACACTTTTTGCACTTGTGATAGTGTTGAAAAACCACTTTTAGCACTTGTATTAGTGTTGAAAAACCACTTTTCGCACTTGTTTTGGTGCAGGAAACCACTTTTCGCACTTGTGTTGGTGCAGGAAACCACTTTTGCACTTGTATTAGTGTGGGAAAACCACTTTTCGCACTTGTGTTAGTGTTGAAAAACCACTTTTCGCACTTGTGTTGGTGCAGGAAACCACTTTTGCACTTGTATTAGTGTGGAAAAACCACTTTTCGCACTTGTGTTAGTGTTGAAAAACCACTTTTCGCACTTGTGTTGGTGCAGGAAACCACTTTTGCACTTGTATTAGTGTGGAAAAACCACTTTTCGCACTTGTGTTAGTGTTGAAAAACCACTTTTCGCACTTGTGTTAGTGTTGAAAAACCACTTTTCGCACTTGTGTTAGTGTTGAAAAACCACTTTTGCACTTGTATTAGTGTGGAAAAAACACTTTTTGCACTTGTGATAGTGTTGAAAAACCACTTTTCGCACTTGTGTTAGTGTTGAAAAACCACTTTTCGCACTTGTGTTGGTGCAGGAAACCACTTTTGCACTTGTATTAGTGTGGAAAAACCACTTTTCGCACTTGTGTTAGTATTGAAAAACCACTTTTCGCACTTGTGTTAGTGTTGAAAAACCACTTTTCACACTTGTGTTAGTGTTGAAAAACCACTTTTGCACTTGTATTAGTGTGGAAAAAACACTTTTTGCACTTGTGATAGTGTTGAAAAACCACTTTTCGCACTTGTATTAGTGTTGAAAAACCACTTTTCGCACTTGTTTTGGTGCAGGAAACCACTTTTGCACTTGTGTTGGTGCAGGAAACCACTTTTGCACTTGTATTAGTGTGGGAAAACCACTTTTCGCACTTGTGTTAGTGTTGAAAAACCACTTTTCGCATTTGTGTTGGTGCAGGAAACCACTTTTGCACTTGTATTAGTGTGGAAAAAACACTTTTTGCACTTGTGATAGTGTTGAAAAACCACTTTTCGCACTTGTGTTAGTGTTGAAAAACCACTTTTCGCACTTGTGTTGGTGCAGGAAACCACTTTTGCACTTGTATTAGTGTGGAAAAAACACTTTTCGCACTTGTGTTAGTGTTGAAAAACCACTTTTCTCACTTGTGTTAGTGTTGAAAAACCACTTTTTGCACTTGTGTTAGTGTTGAAAAACCACTTTTCGCACTTGTGTTAGTGTTGAAAAACCATTTTTCGCACTTGTGTTGGTGCAGGAAACCACTTTTGCACTTGTATTAGTGTGGAAAAAACACTTTTCGCACTTGTGTTAGTGTTGAAAAACCACTTTTCGCACTTGTGTTGGTGCAGGAAACCACTTTTGCACTTGTATTAGTATGGAAAAACCACTTTTCGCACTTGTGTTAGAGTTGAAAAACCAATTTTCGCACTTGTGTTCGTGTTGAAAAACCACTTTTCGCACTTGTGTTAGTGTTGAAAAACCACTTTTGCACTTGTATTAGTGTGGAAAAAACACTTTTCGCACTTGTGTTAGTGTTGAAAACCCACTTTTCGCACTTGTGTTAGTGTTGAAAACCCACTTTTCGCACTTGTGTTGGTGCAGGAAACCACTTTTGCACTTGTATTAGTGTGGTAAAAACACTTTTTGCACTTGTGATAGTGTTGAAAAACGACTTTTTGCACTTGTGATAGTGTTGAAAAACCACTTTTCGCACTTGTGTTAATGTTGAAAAACCACTTTTTGCACTTGTGTTGGTGCAGGAAACCACTTTTGCACTTGTATTAGTGTGGAAAAACCACTTTTCGCACTTGTGTTAGTGTTGAAAAACCTCTTTTCGCACTTGTGTTAGTGTTGAAAAACCACTTTTCGCACTTGTGTTAGTGTTGAAAAACCACTTTTGCACTTGTATTAGTGTGGAAAAACCACTTTTCGCACTTGTGTTAATGTTGAAAAACCACTTTTCCCACTTGTGTTAGTGTTGAAAAAACACTTTTCGCACTTGTGTTAGTGTTGAAAAAACACTTTTGCACTTGTATTAGTGCAGAAAAAACACTTTCCGCACTTGTGGTAGTGTTGAAATCCACTTTTCGCACTTGTGTTAGTGTTGAAAATCCACTTTTCGCACTTGTGTTGGTGCAGAAAACCACTTTTGCACTTGTATTAGTCTGGAAAAAACACTTTTTGCACTTGTGATAGTGTTGAAAAACCACTTTTTGCACTTGTGATAGTGTTGAAAAACCACTTTTGCACTTGTATTAGTGTGGAAAAAACACTTTCGCACTTGTGTTAATGTTGAAATCCCACTTTTCGCACTTGTGTTAGTGTTGAAAATCCACTTTTCGCACTTGTGTTGGTGCAGGAAACCACTTTTGCACTTGTATTAGTGTGGAAAAAACACTTTTCGCACTTGTGTTAATGTTGAAAAACCACTTTTCGCACTTGTGTTAGAGTTGAAAAACCACTTTTCGCACTTGTGTTAGTGTTGAAAAACCACTTTTCGCACTTGTGTTGGTGCAGGAAACCACTTTTGCACTTGTATTAGTGTGGAAAAACCACTTTTCGCACTTATGTTAGTGTTGAAAAACCACTTTTCGCACTTGTGTTAGTGTTGAAAAACCACTTTTTGCACTTGTGTTAGTGTTGAAAAACCACTTTTGCACTTGTATTAGTGTGGAAAAAACACTTTTCGCACTTGTGTTAGTGTTGAAAACCCACTTTTCGCACTTGTGTTAGGGTTGAAAATCCACTTTTCGCACTTGTGTTGGTGCAGGAAACCACTTTTGCACTTGTATTAGTGTGGAAAAACCACTTTTCGCACTTGTGTTAGTGTTGAAAAACCACTTTTCGCACTTGTTGTTAGTGTTGAAAAACCACTTTTCGCACTTGTTGCTAGTGTTGAAAAACCACTTTTCGCACTTGTGTTAGTGTTGAAAAACCACTTTTCGCACTTGTGTTAGTGTTGAAAAACCACTTTTCGCACTTCTGTTGGTGCAGGAAACCACTTTTGCACTTGTATTAGTGTGGAAAAAACACTTTTTGCACTTGTGATAGTGTTGAAAAACCACTTTTCGCACTTGTGTTAGTGTTGAAAAACCACTTTTCGCACTTGTGTTGGTGCAGGAAACCACTTTTGCACTTGTATTAGTATGGAAAAACCACTTTTCGCACTTGTGTTAGAGTTGAAAAACCAATTTTCGCACTTGTGTTCGTGTTGAAAAACCACTTTTCGCACTTGTGTTAGTGTTGAAAAACCACTTTTGCACTTGTATTAGTGTGGAAAAAACACTTTTCGCACTTGTGTTAGTGTTGAAAACCCACTTTTCGCACTTGTGTTAGTGTTGAAAACCCACTTTTCGCACTTGTGTTGGTGCAGGAAACCACTTTTGCACTTGCATTAGTGTGGAAAAACCACTTTTCGCACTTGTGTTAGTGTTGAAAAACCTCTTTTCGCACTTGTGTTAGTGTTGAAAAACCACTTTTCGCACTTGTGTTAGTGTTGAAAAACCACTTTTGCACTTGTATTAGTGTGGAAAAACCACTTTTCGCACTTGTGTTAATGTTGAAAAACCACTTTTCGCACTTGTGTTAGTGTTGAAAAACCACTTTTCGCACTTGTGTTAGTGTTGAAAAACCACTTTTCGCACTTGTGTTAGTGTTGAAAAACCACGTTTCGCACTTGTGTTGGTGCAGGAAACCACTTTTGCACTTGTATTAGTGTGGAAAAAACACTTTTTGCACTTGTGATAGTGATGAAAAACCACTTTTCGCACTTGTGTTAGTGTTGAAAAACCACTTTTCGCACTTGTGTTGGTGCAGGAAACCACTTTTGCACTTGTATTAGTGTGGAAAAACCACTTTTCGCACTTGTGTTAGTGTTGAAAAACCACTTTTCACACTTGTGTTGGTGTTGAAAAACCACTATTCGCACTTGTGTTAGTGTTGAAAAACCACTTTTGCACTTGTATTCGTGTGGAAAAAACACTTTTCGCACTTGTGTTAGTGTTGAAAACCCACTTTTCGCACTTGTGTTAGTGTTGAAAAACCACTTTTCGCACTTGTGTTAGTGTTGAAAAACCACTTTTCGCACTTGTGTTAGTGTTGTAAAACCACGTTTCGCACTTGTTTTGGTGCAGGAAACCACTTTTGCACTTGTATTAGTGTGGAAAAAACACTTTTTGCACTTGTGATAGTGATGAAAAACCACTTTTCGCACTTGTGTTAGTGTTGAAAAACCACTTTTCGCACTTGTGTTGGTGCAGGAAACCACTTTTGCACTTGTATTAGTGTGGAAAAACCACTTTTCGCACTTGTGTTAGTGTTGAAAAACCACTTTTCGCACTTGTGTTAGTGTTGAAAAACCACTTTTCGCACTTGTGTTAGTGTTGAAAAACCACTTTTGCACTTGTATTAGTGTGGAAAAAACACTTTTCGCACTTGTGTTAGTGTTGAAAACCCACTTTTCGCACTTGTGTTAGTGTTGAAAATCCACTTTTCGCACTTGTGTTGGTGCAGGAAACCACTTTTGCACTTGTATTAGTGTGGAAAAAACACTTTTTGTACTTGTGATAGTGTTGAAAAACCACTTTTTGCACTTGTGATAGTGTTGAAAAACCACTTTTCGCACTTGTGTTAGTGTTGAAAAACCACTTTTCGCACATGTGTTAGTGTTGAAAAACCACTTTTCGCACTTGTGTTAGTGTTGAAAAACCACTTTTGCACTTGTATTGGTGTGGAAAAAACACTTTTTGCACTTGTGATAGTGTTGAAAAACCACTTTTCGCACTTGTGTTAGTGTTGAAAAACCACTTTTCGCACTTGTGTTGGTGCAGGAAACCACTTTTGCACTTGTATTAGTGTGGAAAAACCACTTTTCGCACTTGTGTTAGTGTTGAAAAACCACTTTTAGCACTTGTGTTAGTGTTGAAAAACCACGTTTCCCACTTGTGTTAGTGTTGAAAAAACACTTTTCGCACTTGTGTTAGTGTTGAAAAACCACTTTTCGCACTTGTGTTGGTGCAGGAAACCACTTTTGCACTTGTATTAGTGTGGAAAAAACACTTTTTGCACTTGTGATGGTGTTGAAAAACCACTTTTTGCACTTGTGATAGTGTTGAAAAACCACTTTTCGCACTTGTGTTCGTGTTGAAAAACCACTTTTGGGACTTGTGTTGGTACAGGAAACCACTTTTGCACTTGTATTAGTGTGGAAAAACCACTTTTCGCACTTGTGTTAGTGTTGAAAAACCACTTTTCGCACTTGTGTTAGTGTTGAAAAACCACTTTTCGCACTTGTGTTAGTGTTGAAAAACCACTTTTCGCACTTGTGTTAGTGTGGAAAAACCACTTTTCGCACTTGTGTTGGTGCAGGAAACCACTTTTGCATTTGTATTAGTGTGGAAAAACCACTTTTCGCACTTGTGTTAGTGTTGAAAAACCACGTTTCACACTTGTGTTAGTGTTGAAAAACCACTTTTCGCACTTGTGTTAGTGTTGAAAAACCACTTTTTGCACTTGTGTTCGTGTTGAAAAACCACTTTTCGGACTTGTGTTGGTGCAGGAAACCACTTTTGCACTTGTATTAGTGTGGAAAAACCACTTTTCGCACTTGTGTTAGTGTTGAAAAACCACTTTTCGCACTTGTGTTAGTGTTGAAAAACCACTTTTTGCACTTGTGATAGTGATGAAAAACCACTTTTCGCACTTGTGTTAGTGTTGAAAAACGACTTTTCGCACTTGTGTTGGTGCAGGAAACCACTTTTGCACTTGTATTAGTGTGGAAAAACCACTTTTCGCACTTGTGTTAGTGTTGAAAAACCACTTTTCGCACTTGTGTTAGTGTTGAAAAACCACTTTTCGCACTTGTGTTAGTGTTGAAAAACCACTTTTGCACTTGTATTAGTGTGGAAAAAACACTTTTCGCACTTGTGTTAGTGTTGAAAACCCACTTTTCGCACTTGTGTTAGTGTTGAAAATCCACTTTTCGCACTTGTGTTGGTACAGGAAACCACTTTTGCACTTGTATTAGTGTGGAAAAAACACTTTTTGTACTTGTGATAGTGTTGAAAAACCACTTTTTGCACTTGTGATAGTGTTGAAAAACCACTTTTCGCACTTGTGTTAGTGTTGAAAAACCACTTTTCGCACATGTGTTAGTGTTGAAAAACCACTTTTCGCACTTGTGTTAGTGTTGAAAAACCACTTTTGCACTTGTATTGGTGTGGAAAAAACACTTTTTGCACTTGTGATAGTGTTGAAAAACCACTTTTCGCACTTGTGTTAGTGTTGAAAAACCACTTTTCGCACTTGTGTTGGTGCAGGAAACCACTTTTGCACTTGTATTAGTGTGGAAAAACCACTTTTCGCACTTGTGTTAGTGTTGAAAAACCACTTTTCGCACTTGTGTTAGTGTTGAAAAACCACTTTTCCCACTTGTGTTGGTGCAGGAAACCACTTTTGCACTTGTATTAGTGTGGTAAAAACACTTTTTGCACTTGTGATAGTGTTGAAAAATGACTTTTTGCACTTGTGATAGTGTTGAAAAACCACTTTTCGCACTTGTGTTAATGTTGAAAAAACACTTTTTGCACTTGTGTTGGTGCAGGAAACCACTTTTGCACTTGTATTAGTGTGGAAAAACCACTTTTCGCACTTGTGTTAGTGTTGAAAAACCTCTTTTCGCACTTGTGTTAGTGTTGAAAAACCACTTTTCGCACTTGTGTTAGTGTTGAAAAACCTCTTTTCGCACTTGTGTTAGTGTTGAAAAACCACTTTTCGCACTTGTGTTAGTGTTGAAAAAACACTTTTGCACTTGTATTAGTGCAGAAAAAACACTTTCCGCACTTGTGGTAGTGTTGAAATCCACTTTTCGCACTTGTGTTAGTGTTGAAAATCCACTTTTCGCACTTGTGTTGGTGCAGAAAACCACTTTTGCACTTGTATTAGTCTGGAAAAAACACTTTTTGCACTTGTGATAGTGTTGAAAAACCACTTTTTGCACTTGTGATAGTGTTGAAAAACCACTTTTGCACTTGTTTTAGTGTGGAAAAAACACTTTTCGCACTTGTGTTAATGTTGAAATCCCACTTTTCGCACTTGTGTTAGTGTTGAAAATCCACTTTTCGCACTTGTGTTGGTGCAGGAAACCACTTTTGCACTTGTATTAGTGTGGAAAAAACACTTTTCGCACTTGTGTTAGTGTTGAAAAACAACTTTTCGCACTTGTGTTAGAGTTGAAAAACCATTTTCGCACTTGTGTTAGTGTTGAAAAACCACTTTTCGCACTTGTGTTGGTGCAGGAAACCACTTTTGCACTTGTATTAGTGTGGAAAAACCACTTTTCGCACTTATGTTAGTGTTGAAAAACCACTTTTCGCACTTGTGTTAGTGTTGAAAAACCACTTTTCGCACTTGTGTTAGTGTTGAAAAAACACTTTTGCACTTGTATTAGTGCAGAAAAAACACTTTCCGCACTTGTGTTAGTGTTGAAAAACCACTTTTCGCACTTGTGTTGGTGCAGGAAACCACTTTTGCACTTGTATTAGTGTGGAAAAACCACTTTTCGCACTTGTGTTAGTGTTGAAAAACCTCTTTTCGCACTTGTGTTAGTGTTGAAAAACCACTTTTCGCACTTGTGTTAGTGTTGAAAAAACACTTTTGCACTTGTATTAGTGCAGAAAAAACACTTTCCGCACTTGTGGTAGTGTTGAAATCCACTTTTCGCACTTGTGTTAGTGTTGAAAATCCACTTTTCGCACTTGTGTTGGTGCAGAAAACCACTTTTGCACTTGTATTAGTCTGGAAAAAACACTTTTTGCACTTGTGATAGTGTTGAAAAACCACTTTTTGCACTTGTGATAGTGTTGAAAAACCACTTTTGCACTTGTATTAGTGTGGAAAAAACACTTTTCGCACTTGTGTTAATGTTGAAATCCCACTTTTCGCACTTGTGTTAGTGTTGAAAATCCACTTTTCGCACTTGTGTTGGTGCAGGAAACCACTTTTGCACTTGTATTAGTGTGGAAAAAACACTTTTCGCACTTGTGTTAGTGTTGAAAAACAACTTTTCGCACTTGTGTTAGAGTTGAAAAACCATTTTCGCACTTGTGTTAGTGTTGAAAAACCACTTTTCGCACTTGTGTTGGTGCAGGAAACCACTTTTGCACTTGTATTAGTGTGGAAAAACCACTTTTCGCACTTATGTTAGTGTTGAAAAACCACTTTTCGCACTTGTGTTAGTGTTGAAAAACCACTTTTTGCACTTGTGTTAGTGTTGAAAAACCACTTTTGCACTTGTATTAGTGTGGAAAAAACACTTTTCGCACTTGTGTTAGTGTTGAAAACCCACTTTTCGCACTTGTGTTAGGGTTGAAAATCCACTTTTCGCACTTGTGTTGGTGCAGGAAACCACTTTTGCACTTGTATTAGTGTGGAAAAACCACTTTTCGCACTTGTGTTAGTGTTGAAAAACCACTTTTCGCACTTGTTGTTAGTGTTGAAAAACCACTTTTCGCACTTGTTGTTAGTGTTGAAAAACCACTTTTCGCACTTGTGTTAGTGTTGAAAAACCACTTTTCGCACTTGTGTTAGTGTTGAAAAACCACTTTTCGCACTTGTGTTGGTGCAGGAAACCACTTTTGCACTTGTATTAGTGTGGAAAAAACACTTTTTGCACTTGTGATAGTGTTGAAAAACCACTTTTCGCACTTGTGTTAGTGTTGAAAAACCACTTTTCGCACTTGTGTTGGTGCAGGAAACCACTTTTGCACTTGTATTAGTATGGAAAAACCACTTTTCGCACTTGTGTTAGAGTTGAAAAACCAATTTTCGCACTTGTGTTCGTGTTGAAAAACCACTTTTCGCACTTGTGTTAGTGTTGAAAAACCACTTTTGCACTTGTATTAGTGTGGAAAAAACACTTTTCGCACTTGTGTTAGTGTTGAAAACCCACTTTTCGCACTTGTGTTAGTGTTGAAAACCCACTTTTCGCACTTGTGTTGGTGCAGGAAACCACTGTTGCACTTGTATTAGTGTGGAAAAAACACTTTTTGCACTTGTGATAGTGTTGAAAAACGACTTTTTGCACTTGTGATAGTGTTGAAAAACCACTTTTCGCACTTGTGTTAGTGTTGAAAAACCACTTTTTGCACTTGTGTTGGTACAGGAAACCACTTTTGCACTTGCATTAGTGTGGAAAAACCACTTTTCGCACTTGTGTTAGTGTTGAAAAACCTCTTTTCGCACTTGTGTTAGTGTTGAAAAACCACTTTTCGCACTTGTGTTAGTGTTGAAAAACCACTTTTGCACTTGTATTAGTGTGGAAAAACCAATTTTTCGCACTTGTGTTAATGTTGAAAAACCACTTTTCGCACTTGTGTTAGTGTTGAAAAACCACTTTTCGCACTTGTGTTAGTGTTGAAAAACCACTTTTCGCACTTGTGTTAGTGTTGAAAAACCACGTTTCGCACTTGTGTTGGTGCAGGAAACCACTTTTGCACTTGTATTAGTGTGGAAAAAACACTTTTTGCACTTGTGATAGTGATGAAAAACCACTTTTCGCACTTGTGTTAGTGTTGAAAAACCACTTTTCGCACTTGTGTTAGTGTTGAAAAACCACTTTTGCACTTGTATTCGTGTGGAAAAAACACTTTTCGCACTTGTGTTAGTGTTGAAAACCCCACTTTTCGCACTTGTGTTAGTGTTGAAAAACCACTTTTCGCACTTGTGTTAGTGTTGAAAAACCACTTTTCGCACTTGTGTTAGTGTTGTAAAACCACGTTTCGCACTTGTTTTGGTGCAGGAAACCACTTTTGCACTTATATTAGTGTGGAAAAAACACTTTTTGCACTTGTGATAGTGATGAAAAACCACTTTTCGCACTTGTGTTAGTGTTGAAAAACCACTTTTCGCACTTGTGTTGGTGCAGGAAACCACTTTTGCACTTGTATTAGTGTGGAAAAACCACTTTTCGCACTTGTGTTAGTGTTGAAAAACCACTTTTCGCACTTGTGTTAGTGTTGAAAAACCACTTTTCGCACTTGTGTTAGTGTTGAAAAACCACTTTTGCACTTGTATTAGTGTGGAAAAAACACTTTTCGCACTTGTGTTAGTGTTGAAAACCCACTTTTCGCACTTGTGTTAGTGTTGAAAATCCACTTTTCGCACTTGTGTTGGTGCAGGAAACCACTTTTGCACTTGTATTAGTGTGGAAAAAACACTTTTTGTACTTGTGATAGTGTTGAAAAACCACTTTTTGCACTTGTGATAGTGTTGAAAAACCACTTTTCGCACTTGTGTTAGTGTTGAAAAACCACTTTTCGCACATGTGTTAGTGTTGAAAAACCACTTTTCGCACTTGCGTTAGTGTTGAAAAACCACTTTTGCACTTGTATTGGTGTGGAAAAAACACTTTTTGCACTTGTGATAGTGTTGAAAAACCACTTTTCGCACTTGTGTTAGTGTTGAAAAACCACTTTTCGCACTTGTGTTGGTGCAGGAACCCACTTTTGCACTTGTATTAGTGTGGAAAAAACCACTTTTCGCACTTGTGTTAGTGTTGAAAAACCACTTTTCGCACTTGTGTTAGTGTTGAAAAACCACTTTTCCCACTTGTGTTAGTGTTGAAAAAACACTTTTCCCACTTGTGTTAGTGTTGAAAAACCACTTTTCGCACTTGTGTTGGTGCAGGAAACCACTTTTGCACTTGTATTAGTGTGGAAAAAACACTTTTTGCACTTGTGATGGTGTTGAAAAACCACTTTTTGCACTTGTGATAGTGTTGAAAAACCACTTTTCGCACTTGTGTTCGTGTTGAAAAACCACTTTTCGGACTTGTGTTGGTGCAGGAAACCACTTTTGCACTTGTATTAGTGTGGAAAAACCACTTTTCGCACTTGTGTTAGTGTTGAAAAACCACTTTTCGCACTTGTGTTAGTGTTGAAAAACTACTTTTCGCACTTGTGTTAGTGTTGAAAAACCACTTTTCGCACTTGTGTTAGTGTGGAAAAACCACTTTTCGCACTTGTGTTGGTGCAGGAAACCACTTTTGCATTTGTATTAGTGTGGGAAAACCACTTTTCGCACTTGTGTTAGTGTTGAAAAACCACGTTTCACACTTGTGTTAGTGTTGAAAAACCACTTTTCGCACTTGTGTTAGTGTTGAAAAACCACTTTTCGCACTTGTGTTAGTGTTGAAAAACCACTTTTGCACTTGTATTAGTGTGGAAAAAACACTTTTCGCACTTGTGTTAGTGTTGAAAACCCACTTTTCGCACTTGTGTTAGTGTTGAAAATCCACTTTTCGCACTTGTGTTGGTGCAGGAAACCACTTTTGCACTTGTATTAGTGTGGAAAAAACACTTTTTGTACTTGTGATAGTGTTGAAAAACCACTTTTTGCACTTGTGATAGTGTTGAAAAACCACTTTTCGCACTTGTGTTAGTGTTGAAAAACCACTTTTCGCACATGTGTTAGTGTTGAAAAACCACTTTTCGCACTTGTGATAGTGTTGAAAAACCACTTTTGCACTTGTATTGGTGTGGAAAAAACACTTTTTGCACTTGTGATAGTGTTGAAAAACCACTTTTCGCACTTGTGTTAGTGTTGAAAAACCACTTTTCGCACTTGTGTTGGTGCAGGAAACCACTTTTGCACTTGTATTAGTGTGGAAAAACCACTTTTCGCACTTGTGTTAGTGTTGAAAAACCACTTTTCGCACTTGTGTTAGTGTTGAAAAACCACATTTCGCACTTGTGTTGGTGCAGGAAACCACTTTTGCACTTGTATTAGTGTGGAAAAACCACTTTTCCCACTTGTGTTAGTGTTGAAAAAACACTTTTCGCACTTGTGTTAGTGTTGAAAAACCACATTTCGCACTTGTGTTGGTGCAGGAAACCACTTTTGCACTTGTATTAGTGTGGAAAAAACACTTTTTGCACTTGTGATGGTGTTGAAAAACCACTTTTTGCACTTGTGATAGTGTTGAAAAACCACTTTTCGCACTTGTGTTCGTGTTGAAAACCACTTTTCGGACTTGTGTTGGTGCAGGAAACCACTTTTGCACTTGTATTAGTGTGGAAAAACCACTTTTCGCACTTGTGTTAGTGTTGAAAAACCACTTTTCGCACTTGTGTTAGTGTTGAAAAACCACTTTTCGCACTTGTGTTAGTGTTGAAAAACCACTTTTCGCACTTGTGTTAGTGTTGAAAAACCACTTTTCGCACTTGTGTTGGTGCAGGAAACCACTTTTGCATTTGTATTAGTGTGGAAAAACCACTTTTCGCACTTGTGTTAGTGTTGAAAAACCACGTTTCACACTTGTGTTAGTGTTGAAAAACCACTTTTCGCAGTTGTGTTAGGGTTGAAAAACCACTTTTTGCACTTGTGTTAGTGTGGAAAAAACACTTTTCGCACTTGTGTTGGTGCAGGAAACCACTTTTGCACTTGTATTAGTGTGGAAAAACCACTTTTCGCACTTGTGATAGTGTTGAAAAACCACTTTTCGCACTTGTGTTAGTGTTGAAAAACGACTTTTCGCACTTGTGTTGGTGCAGGAAACCACTTTTGCACTTGTATTACTGTGCAAAAAACACTTTTTTCACTTGTGATAGTGTTGAAAATACACTTTTTGCACTTGTGTTAGTGTTGAAAACCCACTTTTCGCACTTGTGTTGGTGCAGGAAACCACTTTTGCACTTGTATTAGTGTGGAAAAACCACTTTTCGCACTTGTGTTAGTGTTGAAAAACCACTTTTCGCACTTGTGTTAGTGTTGAAAAACCACTTTTCGCACTTGTGTTGGTGCAGGAAACCACTTTTGCACTTGTATTAGTGTGGAAAAACCACTTTTCGCACTTGTGTTAGTGTTGAATAACCACTTTTCGCACTGGTGTTGGTGAAGGAAACCCACATTTCGCACTTGTGTTAGGGTTGAAAATCCACTTTTCGCACTTGTGTTGGTGCAGGAAACCACTTTTGCACTTGTATTACTGTGGAAAAAACACTTTTTTCACTTGTGATAGTGTTGAAAATACACTTTTTGCACTTGTGTTAGTGTTGAAAACCCACTTTTCGCACTTGTGTTGGTGCAGGAAACCACTTTTGCACTTGTATTAGTGTGGAAAAACCACTTTTTGCACTTGTGTTAGTGTGGAAAAAACACTTTTCGCACTTGTGTTGGTGCAGGAAACCACTTTTGCACTTGTATTAGTGTGGAAAAACCACTTTTCGCACTTGTGTTAGTGTTGAAAAAACATTTTTCGCACTTGTGTTAGTGTTGAAAAACCACTTTTCGCACTTGCGTTGGTGCAGGAAACCACTTTTGCACTTGTATTACTGTGGAAAAAACACTTTTTTCACTTGTGATAGTGTTGAAAATACACTTTTTGCACTTGTGTTAGTGTTGAAAACCCACTTTTCGCACTTGTGTTAGTGTTGAAAAACCACTTTTTGCACTTGTGTTAGTGTGGAAAAAACACTTTTCGCACTTGTGTTGGTGCAGGAAACCACTTTTGCACTTGTATTAGTGTGGAAAAACCACTTTTTGCACTTGTGATAGTGTTGAAAAACCACTTTTCGCACTTGTGTTAGTGTTGAAAAACGACTTTTCGCACTTGTGTTGGTGCAGGAAACCACTTTTGCACTTGTATTACTGTGCAAAAAACACTTTTTGCACTTGTGATAGTGTTGAAAATACACTTTTTGCACTTGTGTTAGTGTTGAAAACCCACTTTTCGCACTTGTGTTGGTGCAGGAAACCACTTTTGCACTTGTATTAGTGTGGAAAAACCACTTTTCGCACTTGTGTTAGTGTTGAAAAACCACTTTTCGCACTTGTGTTAGTGTTGAAAAACCACTTTTCGCACTTGTGTTGGTGCAGGAAACCACTTTTGCACTTGTATTAGTGTGGAAAAACCACTTTTCGCACTTGTGTTAGTGTTGAAAAACCACTTTTCGCACTGGTGTTGGTGAAGGAAACCCACTTTTCGCACTTGTGTTAGGGTTGAAAATCCACTTTTCGCACTTGTGTTGGTGCAGGAAACCACTTTTGCACTTGTATTACTGTGGAAAAAACACTTTTTTCACTTGTGATAGTGTTGAAAATACACTTTTCGCACTTGTGTTAGTGTTGAAAACCCACTTTTCGCACTTGTGTTGGTGCAGGAAACCACTTTTGCACTTGTATTAGTGTGGAAAAACCACTTTTTGCACTTGTGTTAGTGTGGAAAAAACACTTTTCGCACTTGTGTTGGTGCAGGAAACCACTTTTGCACTTGTATTAGTGTGGAAAAACCACTTTTCGCACTTGTGTTAGTGTTGAAAAAACACTTTTCGCACTTGTGTTAGTGTTGAAAAACCACTTTTCGCACTTGCGTTGGTGCAGGAAACCACTTTTGCACTTGTATTTCTGTGGAAAAAACACTTTTTTCACTTGTGATAGTGTTGAAAATACACTTTTTGCACTTGTGTTAGTGTTGAAAACCCACTTTTCGCACTTGTGTTGGTGCAGGAAACCACTTTTGCACTTGTATTAGTGTGGAAAAACCACTTTTCGCACTTGTGTTAGTGTTGAAAAACCACTTTTCGCACTTGTGTTAGTGTTGAAAAACCACTTTTCGCACTTGTGTTGGTGCAGGAAACCACTTTTGCACTTGTATTAGTGTGGAAAAACCACTTTTCGCACTTGTGTTAGTGTTGAAAAACCACTTTTCGCACTGGTGTTGGTGAAGGAAACCCACTTTTCGCACTTGTGTTAGTGTTGAAAACCCACTTTTCGCACTTGTGTTAGGGTTGAAAATCCACTTTTCGCACTTGTGTTGGTGCAGGAAACCACTTTTGCACTTGTATTAGTGTGGAAAAACCACTTTTCGCACTTGTGTTAGTGTTGAAAAACCACTTTTCGCACTTGTGTTAGTGTTGAAAACCCACTTTTCGCACTTGTGTTGGTGCAGGAAACCACTTTTGCACTTGTATTAGTGTGGAAAAAACACTTTTTGCACTTGTGATAGTGTTGAAAAACGACTTTTTGCACTTGTGATAGTGTTGAAAAACCACTTTTCGCACTTGTGTTAGTGTTGAAAAACCACTTTTTGCACTTGTGTTGGTACAGGAAACCACTTTTGCACTTGCATTAGTGTGGAAAAACCACTTTTCGCACTTGTGTTAGTGTTGAAAAACCTCTTTTCGCACTTGTGTTAGTGTTGAAAAACCACTTTTCGCACTTGTGTTAGTGTTGAAAAACCACTTTTGCACTTGTATTAGTGTGGAAAAACCAATTTTCGCACTTGTGTTAATGTTGAAAAACCACTTTTCGCACTTGTGTTAGTGTTGAAAAACCACTTTTCGCACTTGTGTTAGTGTTGAAAAACCACTTTTCGCACTTGTGTTAGTGTTGAAAAACCACGTTTCGCACTTGTGTTGGTGCAGGAAACCACTTTTGCACTTGTATTAGTGTGGAAAAAACACTTTTTGCACTTGTGATAGTGATGAAAAACCACTTTTCGCACTTGTGTTAGTGTTGAAAAACCACTTTTCGCACTTGTGTTAGTGTTGAAAAACCACTTTTGCACTTGTATTCGTGTGGAAAAAACACTTTTCGCACTTGTGTTAGTGTTGAAAACCCCACTTTTCGCACTTGTGTTAGTGTTGAAAAACCACTTTTCGCACTTGTGTTAGTGTTGAAAAACCACTTTTCGCACTTGTGTTAGTGTTGTAAAACCACGTTTCGCACTTGTTTTGGTGCAGGAAACCACTTTTGCACTTATATTAGTGTGGAAAAAACACTTTTTGCACTTGTGATAGTGATGAAAAACCACTTTTCGCACTTGTGTTAGTGTTGAAAAACCACTTTTCGCACTTGTGTTGGTGCAGGAAACCACTTTTGCACTTGTATTAGTGTGGAAAAACCACTTTTCGCACTTGTGTTAGTGTTGAAAAACCACTTTTCGCACTTGTGTTAGTGTTGAAAAACCACTTTTCGCACTTGTGTTAGTGTTGAAAAACCACTTTTGCACTTGTATTAGTGTGGAAAAAACACTTTTCGCACTTGTGTTAGTGTTGAAAACCCACTTTTCGCACTTGTGTTAGTGTTGAAAATCCACTTTTCGCACTTGTGTTGGTGCAGGAAACCACTTTTGCACTTGTATTAGTGTGGAAAAAACACTTTTTGTACTTGTGATAGTGTTGAAAAACCACTTTTTGCACTTGTGATAGTGTTGAAAAACCACTTTTCGCACTTGTGTTAGTGTTGAAAAACCACTTTTCGCACATGTGTTAGTGTTGAAAAACCACTTTTCGCACTTGCGTTAGTGTTGAAAAACCACTTTTGCACTTGTATTGGTGTGGAAAAAACACTTTTTGCACTTGTGATAGTGTTGAAAAACCACTTTTCGCACTTGTGTTAGTGTTGAAAAACCACTTTTCGCACTTGTGTTGGTGCAGGAACCCACTTTTGCACTTGTATTAGTGTGGAAAAACCACTTTTCGCACTTGTGTTAGTGTTGAAAAACCACTTTTCGCACTTGTGTTAGTGTTGAAAAACCACTTTTCCCACTTGTGTTAGTGTTGAAAAAACACTTTTCCCACTTGTGTTAGTGTTGAAAAACCACTTTTCGCACTTGTGTTGGTGCAGGAAACCACTTTTGCACTTGTATTAGTGTGGAAAAAACACTTTTTGCACTTGTGATGGTGTTGAAAAACCACTTTTTGCACTTGTGATAGTGTTGAAAAACCACTTTTCGCACTTGTGTTCGTGTTGAAAAACCACTTTTCGGACTTGTGTTGGTGCAGGAAACCACTTTTGCACTTGTATTAGTGTGGAAAAACCACTTTTCGCACTTGTGTTAGTGTTGAAAAACCACTTTTCGCACTTGTGTTAGTGTTGAAAAACTACTTTTCGCACTTGTGTTAGTGTTGAAAAACCACTTTTCGCACTTGTGTTAGTGTGGAAAAACCACTTTTCGCACTTGTGTTGGTGCAGGAAACCACTTTTGCATTTGTATTAGTGTGGAAAAACCACTTTTCGCACTTGTGTTAGTGTTGAAAAACCACGTTTCACACTTGTGTTAGTGTTGAAAAACCACTTTTCGCACTTGTGTTAGTGTTGAAAAACCACTTTTCGCACTTGTGTTAGTGTTGAAAAACCACTTTTGCACTTGTATTAGTGTGGAAAAAACACTTTTCGCACTTGTGTTAGTGTTGAAAACCCACTTTTCGCACTTGTGTTAGTGTTGAAAATCCACTTTTCGCACTTGTGTTGGTGCAGGAAACCACTTTTGCACTTGTATTAGTGTGGAAAAAACACTTTTTGTACTTGTGATAGTGTTGAAAAACCACTTTTTGCACTTGTGATAGTGTTGAAAAACCACTTTTCGCACTTGTGTTAGTGTTGAAAAACCACTTTTCGCACATGTGTTAGTGTTGAAAAACCACTTTTCGCACTTGTGATAGTGTTGAAAAACCACTTTTGCTCTTGTATTGGTGTGGAAAAAACACTTTTTGCACTTGTGATAGTGTTGAAAAACCACTTTTCGCACTTGTGTTAGTGTTGAAAAACCACTTTTCGCACTAGTGTTGGTGCAGGAAACCACTTTTGCACTTGTATTAGTGTGGAAAAACCACTTTTCGCACTTGTGTTAGTGTTGAAAAACCACTTTTCGCACTTGTGTTAGTGTTGAAAAACCACTTTTCCCACTTGTGTTAGTGTTGAAAAAACACTTTTCGCACTTGTGTTAGTGTTGAAAAACCACATTTTGCACTTGTGTTGGTGCAGGAAACCACTTTTGCACTTGTATTAGTGTGGAAAAAACACTTTTTGCACTTGTGATGGTGTTGAAAAACCACTTTTTGCACTTGTGATAGTGTTGAAAAACCACTTTTCGCACTTGTGTTCGTGTTGAAAAACCACTTTTCGGACTTGTGTTGGTGCAGGAAACCACTTTTGCACTTGTATTAGTGTGGAAAAACCACTTTTCGCACTTGTGTTAGTGTTGAAAAACCACTTTTCGCACTTGTGTTAGTGTTGAAAAACCACTTTTCGCACTTGTGTTAGTGTTGAAAAACCACTTTTCGCACTTGTGTTAGTGTTGAAAAACCACTTTTCGCACTTGTGTTGGTGCAGGAAACCACTTTTGCATTTGTATTAGTGTGGAAAAACCACTTTTCGCACTTGTGTTAGTGTTGAAAAACCACGTTTCACACTTGTGTTAGTGTTGAAAAACCACTTTTCGCACTTGTGTTAGTGTTGAAAAACCACTTTTTGCACTTGTGTTAGTGTGGAAAAAACACTTTTCGCACTTGTGTTGGTGCAGGAAACCACTTTTGCACTTGTATTAGTGTGGAAAAACCACTTTTCGCACTTGTGATAGTGTTGAAAAACCACTTTTCGCACTTGTGTTAGTGTTGAAAAACGACTTTTCGCACTTGTGTTGGTGCAGGAAACCACTTTTGCACTTGTATTACTGTGCAAAAAACACTTTTTTCACTTGTGATAGTGTTGAAAATACACTTTTTGCACTTGTGTTAGTGTTGAAAACCCACTTTTCGCACTTGTGTTGGTGCAGGAAACCACTTTTGCACTTGTATTAGTGTGGAAAAACCACTTTTCGCACTTGTGTTAGTGTTGAAAAACCACTTTTCGCATTTGTGTTAGTGTTGAAAAACCACTTTTCGCACTTGTGTTGGTGCAGGAAACCACTTTTGCACTTGTATTAGTGTGGAAAAACCACTTTTCGCACTTGTGTTAGTGTTGAATAACCACTTTTCGCACTGGTGTTGGTGAAGGAAACCCACATTTCGCACTTGTGTTAGGGTTGAAAATCCACTTTTCGCACTTGTGTTGGTGCAGGAAACCACTTTTGCACTTGTATTACTGTGGAAAAAACACTTTTTTCACTTGTGATAGTGTTGAAAATACACTTTTTGCACTTGTGTTAGTGTTGAAAACCCACTTTTCGCACTTGTGTTGGTGCAGGAAACCACTTTTGCACTTGTATTAGTGTGGAAAAACCACTTTTTGCACTTGTGTTAGTGTGGAAAAAACACTTTTCGCACTTGTGTTGGTGCAGGAAACCACTTTTGCACTTGTATTAGTGTGGAAAAACCACTTTTCGCACTTGTGTTAGTGTTGAAAAAACACTTTTCGCACTTGTGTTAGTGTTGAAAAACCACTTTTCGCACTTGCGTTGGTGCAGGAAATCACTTTTGCACTTGTATTACTGTGGAAAAAACACTTTTTTCACTTGTGATAGTGTTGAAAATACACTTTTTGCACTTGTGTTAGTGTTGAAAACCCACTTTTCGCACTTGTGTTAGTGTTGAAAAACCACTTTTTGCACTTGTGTTAGTGTGGAAAAAACACTTTTCGCACTTGTGTTGGTGCAGGAAACCACTTTTGCACTTGTATTAGTGTGGAAAAACCACTTTTCGCACTTGTGATAGTGTTGAAAAACCACTTTTCGCACTTGTGTTAGTGTTGAAAAACGACTTTTCGCACTTGTGTTGGTGCAGGAAACCACTTTTGCACTTGTTTTACTGTGCAAAAAACACTTTTTGCACTTGTGATAGTGTTGAAAATACACTTTTTGCACTTGTGTTAGTGTTGAAAACCCACTTTTCGCACTTGTGTTGGTGCAGGAAACCACTTTTGCACTTGTATTAGTGTGGAAAAACCACTTTTCGCACTTGTGTTAGTGTTGAAAAACCACTTTTCGCACTTGTGTTAGTGTTGAAAAACCACTTTTCGCACTTGTGTTAGTGTTGAAAAACCACTTTTCGCACTTGTGTTAGTGTTGAAAACCCACTTTTCGCACTTGTGTTGGTGCAGGAAACCACTTTTGCACTTGTATTAGTGTGGAAAAACCACTTTTCGCACTTGTGTTAGTGTTGAAAAACCACTTTTCGCACTTGTGTTAGTGTTGAAAACCCACTTTTCGCACTTGTGTTGGTGCAGGAAACCACTTTTGCACTTGTATTAGTGTGGAAAAAACACTTTTTGCACTTGTGATAGTGTTGAAAAACGACTTTTTGCACTTGTGATAGTGTTGAAAAACCACTTTTCGCACTTGTGTTAGTGTTGAAAAACCACTTTTTGCACTTGTGTTGGTACAGGAAACCACTTTTGCACTTGCATTAGTGTGGAAAAACCACTTTTCGCACTTGTGTTAGTGTTGAAAAACCTCTTTTCGCACTTGTGTTAGTGTTGAAAAACCACTTTTCGCACTTGTGTTAGTGTTGAAAAACCACTTTTGCACTTGTATTAGTGTGGAAAAACCAATTTTCGCACTTGTGTTAATGTTGAAAAACCACTTTTCGCACTTGTGTTAGTGTTGAAAAACCACTTTTCGCACTTGTGTTAGTGTTGAAAAACCACTTTTCGCACTTGTGTTAGTGTTGAAAAACCACGTTTCGCACTTGTGTTGGTGCAGGAAACCACTTTTGCACTTGTATTAGTGTGGAAAAAACACTTTTTGCACTTGTGATAGTGATGAAAAACCACTTTTCGCACTTGTGTTAGTGTTGAAAAACCACTTTTCGCACTTGTGTTAGTGTTGAAAAACCACTTTTGCACTTGTATTCGTGTGGAAAAAACACTTTTCGCACTTGTGTTAGTGTTGAAAACCCCACTTTTCGCACTTGTGTTAGTGTTGAAAAACCACTTTTCGCACTTGTGTTAGTGTTGAAAAACCACTTTTCGCACTTGTGTTAGTGTTGTAAAACCACGTTTCGCACTTGTTTTGGTGCAGGAAACCACTTTTGCACTTATATTAGTGTGGAAAAAACACTTTTTGCACTTGTGATAGTGATGAAAAACCACTTTTCGCACTTGTGTTAGTGTTGAAAAACCACTTTTCGCACTTGTGTTGGTGCAGGAAACCACTTTTGCACTTGTATTAGTGTGGAAAAACCACTTTTCGCACTTGTGTTAGTGTTGAAAAACCACTTTTCGCACTTGTGTTAGTGTTGAAAAACCACTTTTCGCACTTGTGTTAGTGTTGAAAAACCACTTTTGCACTTGTATTAGTGTGGAAAAAACACTTTTCGCACTTGTGTTAGTGTTGAAAACCCACTTTTCGCACTTGTGTTAGTGTTGAAAATCCACTTTTCGCACTTGTGTTGGTGCAGGAAACCACTTTTGCACTTGTATTAGTGTGGAAAAAACACTTTTTGTACTTGTGATAGTGTTGAAAAACCACTTTTTGCACTTGTGATAGTGTTGAAAAACCACTTTTCGCACTTGTGTTAGTGTTGAAAAACCACTTTTCGCACATGTGTTAGTGTTGAAAAACCACTTTTCGCACTTGCGTTAGTGTTGAAAAACCACTTTTGCACTTGTATTGGTGTGGAAAAAACACTTTTTGCACTTGTGATAGTGTTGAAAAACCACTTTTCGCACTTGTGTTAGTGTTGAAAAACCACTTTTCGCACTTGTGTTGGTGCAGGAACCCACTTTTGCACTTGTATTAGTGTGGAAAAACCACTTTTCGCACTTGTGTTAGTGTTGAAAAACCACTTTTCGCACTTGTGTTAGTGTTGAAAAACCACTTTTCCCACTTGTGTTAGTGTTGAAAAAACACTTTTCCCACTTGTGTTAGTGTTGAAAAACCACTTTTCGCACTTGTGTTGGTGCAGGAAACCACTTTTGCACTTGTATTAGTGTGGAAAAAACACTTTTTGCACTTGTGATGGTGTTGAAAAACCACTTTTTGCACTTGTGATAGTGTTGAAAAACCACTTTTCGCACTTGTGTTCGTGTTGAAAAACCACTTTTCGGACTTGTGTTGGTGCAGGAAACCACTTTTGCACTTGTATTAGTGTGGAAAAACCACTTTTCGCACTTGTGTTAGTGTTGAAAAACCACTTTTCGCACTTGTGTTAGTGTTGAAAAACTACTTTTCGCACTTGTGTTAGTGTTGAAAAACCACTTTTCGCACTTGTGTTAGTGTGGAAAAACCACTTTTCGCACTTGTGTTGGTGCAGGAAACCACTTTTGCATTTGTATTAGTGTGGAAAAACCACTTTTCGCACTTGTGTTAGTGTTGAAAAACCACGTTTCACACTTGTGTTAGTGTTGAAAAACCACTTTTCGCACTTGTGTTAGTGTTGAAAAACCACTTTTCGCACTTGTGTTAGTGTTGAAAAACCACTTTTGCACTTGTATTAGTGTGGAAAAAACACTTTTCGCACTTGTGTTAGTGTTGAAAACCCACTTTTCGCACTTGTGTTAGTGTTGAAAATCCACTTTTCGCACTTGTGTTGGTGCAGGAAACCACTTTTGCACTTGTATTAGTGTGGAAAAAACACTTTTTGTACTTGTGATAGTGTTGAAAAACCACTTTTTGCACTTGTGATAGTGTTGAAAAACCACTTTTCGCACTTGTGTTAGTGTTGAAAAACCACTTTTCGCACATGTGTTAGTGTTGAAAAACCACTTTTCGCACTTGTGATAGTGTTGAAAAACCACTTTTGCTCTTGTATTGGTGTGGAAAAAACACTTTTTGCACTTGTGATAGTGTTGAAAAACCACTTTTCGCACTTGTGTTAGTGTTGAAAAACCACTTTTCGCACTAGTGTTGGTGCAGGAAACCACTTTTGCACTTGTATTAGTGTGGAAAAACCACTTTTCGCACTTGTGTTAGTGTTGAAAAACCACTTTTCGCACTTGTGTTAGTGTTGAAAAACCACTTTTCCCACTTGTGTTAGTGTTGAAAAAACACTTTTCGCACTTGTGTTAGTGTTGAAAAACCACATTTTGCACTTGTGTTGGTGCAGGAAACCACTTTTGCACTTGTATTAGTGTGGAAAAAACACTTTTTGCACTTGTGATGGTGTTGAAAAACCACTTTTTGCACTTGTGATAGTGTTGAAAAACCACTTTTCGCACTTGTGTTCGTGTTGAAAAACCACTTTTCGGACTTGTGTTGGTGCAGGAAACCACTTTTGCACTTGTATTAGTGTGGAAAAACCACTTTTCGCACTTGTGTTAGTGTTGAAAAACCACTTTTCGCACTTGTGTTAGTGTTGAAAAACCACTTTTCGCACTTGTGTTAGTGTTGAAAAACCACTTTTCGCACTTGTGTTAGTGTTGAAAAACCACTTTTCGCACTTGTGTTGGTGCAGGAAACCACTTTTGCATTTGTATTAGTGTGGAAAAACCACTTTTCGCACTTGTGTTAGTGTTGAAAAACCACGTTTCACACTTGTGTTAGTGTTGAAAAACCACTTTTCGCACTTGTGTTAGTGTTGAAAAACCACTTTTTGCACTTGTGTTAGTGTGGAAAAAACACTTTTCGCACTTGTGTTGGTGCAGGAAACCACTTTTGCACTTGTATTAGTGTGGAAAAACCACTTTTCGCACTTGTGATAGTGTTGAAAAACCACTTTTCGCACTTGTGTTAGTGTTGAAAAACGACTTTTCGCACTTGTGTTGGTGCAGGAAACCACTTTTGCACTTGTATTACTGTGCAAAAAACACTTTTTTCACTTGTGATAGTGTTGAAAATACACTTTTTGCACTTGTGTTAGTGTTGAAAACCCACTTTTCGCACTTGTGTTGGTGCAGGAAACCACTTTTGCACTTGTATTAGTGTGGAAAAACCACTTTTCGCACTTGTGTTAGTGTTGAAAAACCACTTTTCGCATTTGTGTTAGTGTTGAAAAACCACTTTTCGCACTTGTGTTGGTGCAGGAAACCACTTTTGCACTTGTATTAGTGTGGAAAAACCACTTTTCGCACTTGTGTTAGTGTTGAATAACCACTTTTCGCACTGGTGTTGGTGAAGGAAACCCACATTTCGCACTTGTGTTAGGGTTGAAAATCCACTTTTCGCACTTGTGTTGGTGCAGGAAACCACTTTTGCACTTGTATTACTGTGGAAAAAACACTTTTTTCACTTGTGATAGTGTTGAAAATACACTTTTTGCACTTGTGTTAGTGTTGAAAACCCACTTTTCGCACTTGTGTTGGTGCAGGAAACCACTTTTGCACTTGTATTAGTGTGGAAAAACCACTTTTTGCACTTGTGTTAGTGTGGAAAAAACACTTTTCGCACTTGTGTTGGTGCAGGAAACCACTTTTGCACTTGTATTAGTGTGGAAAAACCACTTTTCGCACTTGTGTTAGTGTTGAAAAAACACTTTTCGCACTTGTGTTAGTGTTGAAAAACCACTTTTCGCACTTGCGTTGGTGCAGGAAATCACTTTTGCACTTGTATTACTGTGGAAAAAACACTTTTTTCACTTGTGATAGTGTTGAAAATACACTTTTTGCACTTGTGTTAGTGTTGAAAACCCACTTTTCGCACTTGTGTTAGTGTTGAAAAACCACTTTTTGCACTTGTGTTAGTGTGGAAAAAACACTTTTCGCACTTGTGTTGGTGCAGGAAACCACTTTTGCACTTGTATTAGTGTGGAAAAACCACTTTTCGCACTTGTGATAGTGTTGAAAAACCACTTTTCGCACTTGTGTTAGTGTTGAAAAACGACTTTTCGCACTTGTGTTGGTGCAGGAAACCACTTTTGCACTTGTTTTACTGTGCAAAAAACACTTTTTGCACTTGTGATAGTGTTGAAAATACACTTTTTGCACTTGTGTTAGTGTTGAAAACCCACTTTTCGCACTTGTGTTGGTGCAGGAAACCACTTTTGCACTTGTATTAGTGTGGAAAAACCACTTTTCGCACTTGTGTTAGTGTTGAAAAACCACTTTTCGCACTTGTGTTAGTGTTGAAAAACCACTTTTCGCACTTGTGTTGGTGCAGGAAACCACTTTTGCACTTGTATTAGTGTGGAAAAACCACTTTTCGCACTTGTGTTAGTGTTGAAAAACCACTTTTCGCACTGGTGTTGGTGAAGGAAACCCACTTTTCGCACTTGTGTTAGGGTTGAAAATCCACTTTTCGCACTTGTGTTGGTGCAGGAAACCACTTTTGCACTTGTATTACTGTGGAAAAAACACTTTTTTCACTTGTGATAGTGTTGAAAATACACTTTTCGCACTTGTGTTAGTGTTGAAAACCCACTTTTCGCACTTGTGTTGGTGCAGGAAACCACTTTTGCACTTGTATTAGTGTGGAAAAACCACTTTTTGCACTTGTGTTAGTGTGGAAAAAACACTTTTCGCACTTGTGTTGGTGCAGGAAACCACTTTTGCACTTGTATTAGTGTGGAAAAACCACTTTTCGCACTTGTGTTAGTGTTGAAAAAACACTTTTCGCACTTGTGTTAGTGTTGAAAAACCACTTTTCGCACTTGCGTTGGTGCAGGAAACCACTTTAGCACTTGTATTTCTGTGGAAAAAACACTTTTTTCACTTGTGATAGTGTTGAAAATACACTTTTTGCACTTGTGTTAGTGTTGAAAACCCACTTTTCGCACTTGTGTTGGTGCAGGAAACCACTTTTGCACTTGTATTAGTGTGGAAAAACCACTTTTCGCACTTGTGTTAGTGTTGAAAAACCCTTTTCGCACTTGTGTTAGTGTTGAAAAACCACTTTTCGCACTTGTGTTGGTGCAGGAAACCACTTTTGCACTTGTATTAGTGTGGAAAAACCACTTTTCGCACTTGTGTTAGTGTTGAAAAACCACTTTTCGCACTGGTGTTGGTGAAGGAAACCCACTTTTCGCACTTGTGTTAGTGTTGAAAACCCACATTTCGCACTTGTGTTGGTGCAGGAAACCACTTTTGCACTTGTATTAGTGTGGAAAAACCACTTTTCGCACTTGTGTTAGTGTTGAAAAACCACTTTTCGCACTGGTGTTGGTGAAGGAAACCCACTTTTCGCACTTGTGTTAGTGTTGAAAATCCACTTTTCGCACTTGTGTTGGTGCAGGAAACCACTTTTGCACTTGTATTAGTGTGGAAAAACCACTTTTCGCACTTGTGTTAGTGTTGAAAAACCACTTTTCGCACTTGTGTTAGTGTTGAAAACCCACTTTTCGCACTTGTGTTGGTGCAGGAAACCACTTTTGCACTTGTATTAGTGTGGAAAAAACACTTTTTGCACTTGTGATAGTGTTGAAAAACGACTTTTTGCACTTGTGATAGTGTTGAAAAACCACTTTTCGCACTTGTGTTAGTGTTGAAAAACCACTTTTTGCACTTGTGTTGGTACAGGAAACCACTTTTGCACTTGCATTAGTGTGGAAAAACCACTTTTCGCACTTGTGTTAGTGTTGAAAAACCTCTTTTCGCACTTGTGTTAGTGTTGAAAAACCACTTTTCGCACTTGTGTTAGTGTTGAAAAACCACTTTTGCACTTGTATTAGTGTGGAAAAACCAATTTTCGCACTTGTGTTAATGTTGAAAAACCACTTTTCGCACTTGTGTTAGTGTTGAAAAACCACTTTTCGCACTTGTGTTAGTGTTGAAAAACCACTTTTCGCACTTGTGTTAGTGTTGAAAAACCACGTTTCGCACTTGTGTTGGTGCAGGAAACCACTTTTGCACTTGTATTAGTGTGGAAAAAACACTTTTTGCACTTGTGATAGTGATGAAAAACCACTTTTCGCACTTGTGTTAGCGTTGAAAAACCACTTTTCGCACTTGTGTTAGTGTTGAAAAACCACTTTTGCACTTGTATTCGTGTGGAAAAAACACTTTTCGCACTTGTGTTAGTGTTGAAAACCCCACTTTTCGCACTTGTGTTAGTGTTGAAAAACCACTTTTCGCACTTGTGTTAGTGTTGAAAAACCACTTTTCGCACTTGTGTTAGTGTTGTAAAACCACGTTTCGCACTTGTTTTGGTGCAGGAAACCACTTTTGCACTTATATTAGTGTGGAAAAAACACTTTTTGCACTTGTGATAGTGATGAAAAACCACTTTTCGCACTTGTGTTAGTGTTGAAAAACCACTTTTCGCACTTGTGTTGGTGCAGGAAACCACTTTTGCACTTGTATTAGTGTGGAAAAACCACTTTTCGCACTTGTGTTAGTGTTGAAAAACCACTTTTCGCACTTGTGTTAGTGTTGAAAAACCACTTTTCGCACTTGTGTTAGTGTTGAAAAACCACTTTTGCACTTGTATTAGTGTGGAAAAAACACTTTTCGCACTTGTGTTAGTGTTGAAAACCCACTTTTCGCACTTGTGTTAGTGTTGAAAATCCACTTTTCGCACTTGTGTTGGTGCAGGAAACCACTTTTGCACTTGTATTAGTGTGGAAAAAACACTTTTTGTACTTGTGATAGTGTTGAAAAACCACTTTTTGCACTTGTGATAGTGTTGAAAAACCACTTTTCGCACTTGTGTTAGTGTTGAAAAACCACTTTTCGCACATGTGTTAGTGTTGAAAAACCACTTTTCGCACTTGCGTTAGTGTTGAAAAACCACTTTTGCACTTGTATTGGTGTGGAAAAAACACTTTTTGCACTTGTGATAGTGTTGAAAAACCACTTTTCGCACTTGTGTTAGTGTTGAAAAACCACTTTTCGCACTTGTGTTGGTGCAGGAACCCACTTTTGCACTTGTATTAGTGTGGAAAAACCACTTTTCGCACTTGTGTTAGTGTTGAAAAACCACTTTTCGCACTTGTGTTAGTGTTGAAAAACAACTTTTCCCACTTGTGTTAGTGTTGAAAAAACACTTTTCCCACTTGTGTTAGTGTTGAAAAACCACTTTTCGCACTTGTGTTGGTGCAGGAAACCACTTTTGCACTTGTATTAGTGTGGAAAAAACACTTTTTGCACTTGTGATGGTGTTGAAAAACCACTTTTTGCACTTGTGATAGTGTTGAAAAACCACTTTTCGCACTTGTGTTCGTGTTGAAAAACCACTTTTCGGACTTGTGTTGGTGCAGGAAACCACTTTTGCACTTGTATTAGTGTGGAAAAACCACTTTTCGCACTTGTGTTAGTGTTGAAAAACCACTTTTCGCACTTGTGTTAGTGTTGAAAAACTACTTTTCGCACTTGTGTTAGTGTTGAAAAACCACTTTTCGCACTTGTGTTAGTGTGGAAAAACCACTTTTCGCACTTGTGTTGGTGCAGGAAACCACTTTTGCATTTGTATTAGTGTGGAAAAACCACTTTTCGCACTTGTGTTAGTGTTGAAAAACCACGTTTCACACTTGTGTTAGTGTTGAAAAACCACTTTTCGCACTTGTGTTAGTGTTGAAAAACCACTTTTCGCACTTGTGTTAGTGTTGAAAAACCACTTTTGCACTTGTATTAGTGTGGAAAAAACACTTTTCGCACTTGTGTTAGTGTTGAAAACCCACTTTTCGCACTTGTGTTAGTGTTGAAAATCCACTTTTCGCACTTGTGTTGGTGCAGGAAACCACTTTTGCACTTGTATTAGTGTGGAAAAAACACTTTTTGTACTTGTGATAGTGTTGAAAAACCACTTTTTGCACTTGTGATAGTGTTGAAAAACCACTTTTCGCACTTGTGTTAGTGTTGAAAAACCACTTTTCGCACATGTGTTAGTGTTGAAAAACCACTTTTCGCACTTGTGGTAGTGTTGAAAAACCACTTTTGCACTTGTATTGGTGTGGAAAAAACACTTTTTGCACTTGTGATAGTGTTGAAAAACCACTTTTCGCACTTGTGTTAGTGTTGAAAAACCACTTTTCGCACTTGTGTTGGTGCAGGAAACCACTTTTGCACTTGTATTAGTGTGGAAAAACCACTTTTCGCACTTGTGTTAGTGTTGAAAAACCACTTTTCGCACTTGTGTTAGTGTTGAAAAACCACTTTTCCCACTTGTGTTAGTGTTGAAAAAACACTTTTCGCACTTGTGTTAGTGTTGAAAAACCACATTTCGCACTTGTGTTGGTGCAGGAAACCACTTTTGCACTTGTATTAGTGTGGAAAAAACACTTTTTGCACTTGTGATGGTGTTGAAAAACCACTTTTTGCACTTGTGATAGTGTTGAAAAACCACTTTTCGCACTTGTGTTCGTGTTGAAAAACCACTTTTCGGACTTGTGTTGGTGCAGGAAACCACTTTTGCACTTGTATTAGTGTGGAAAAACCACTTTTCGCACTTGTGTTAGTGTTGAAAAACCACTTTTCGCACTTGTGTTAGTGTTGAAAAACCACTTTTCGCACTTGTGTTAGTGTTGAAAAACCACTTTTCGCACTTGTGTTAGTGTTGAAAAACTACTTTTCGCACTTGTGTTGGTGCAGGAAACCACTTTTGCATTTGTATTAGTGTGGAAAAACCACTTTTCGCACTTGTGTTAGTGTTGAAAAACCACGTTTCACACTTGTGTTAGTGTTGAAAAACCACTTTTCGCACTTGTGTTAGTGTTGAAAAACCACTTTTTGCACTTGTGTTAGTGTGGAAAAAACACTTTTCGCACTTGTGTTGGTGCAGGAAACCACTTTTGCACTTGTATTAGTGTGGAAAAACCACTTTTCGCACTTGTGATAGTGTTGAAAAACCACTTTTCGCACTTGTGTTAGTGTTGAAAAACGACTTTTCGCACTTGTGTTGGTGCAGGAAACCACTTTTGCACTTGTATTACTGTGCAAAAAACACTTTTTTCACTTGTGATAGTGTTGAAAATACACTTTTTGCACTTGTGTTAGTGTTGAAAACCCACTTTTCGCACTTGTGTTGGTGCAGGAAACCACTTTTGCACTTGTATTAGTGTGGAAAAACCACTTTTCGCACTTGTGTTAGTGTTGAAAAACCACTTTTCGCACTTGTGTTAGTGTTGAAAAACCACTTTTCGCACTTGTGTTGGTGCAGGAAACCACTTTTGCACTTGTATTAGTGTGGAAAAACCACTTTTCGCACTTGTGTTAGTGTTGAATAACCACTTTTCGCACTGGTGTTGGTGAAGGAAACCCACATTTCGCACTTGTGTTAGGGTTGAAAATCCACTTTTCGCACTTGTGTTGGTGCAGGAAACCACTTTTGCACTTGTATTACTGTGGAAAAAACACTTTTTTCACTTGTGATAGTGTTGAAAATACACTTTTTGCACTTGTGTTAGTGTTGAAAACCCACTTTTCGCACTTGTGTTGGTGCAGGAAACCACTTTTGCACTTGTATTAGTGTGGAAAAACCACTTTTTGCACTTGTGTTAGTGTGGAAAAAACACTTTTCGCACTTGTGTTGGTGCAGGAAACCACTTTTGCACTTGTATTAGTGTGGAAAAACCACTTTTCGCACTTGTGTTAGTGTTGAAAAAACACTTTTCGCACTTGTGTTAGTGTTGAAAAACCACTTTTCGCACTTGCGTTGGTGCAGGAAACCACTTTTGCACTTGTATTACTGTGGAAAAAACACTTTTTTCACTTGTGATAGTGTTGAAAATACACTTTTTGCACTTGTGTTAGTGTTGAAAACCCACTTTTCGCACTTGTGTTAGTGTTGAAAAACCACTTTTTGCACTTGTGTTAGTGTGGAAAAAACACTTTTCGCACTTGTGTTGGTGCAGGAAACCACTTTTGCACTTGTATTAGTGTGGAAAAACCACTTTTCGCACTTGTGATAGTGTTGAAAAACCACTTTTCGCACTTGTGTTAGTGTTGAAAAACGACTTTTCGCACTTGTGTTGGTGCAGGAAACCACTTTTGCACTTGTATTACTGTGCAAAAAACACTTTTTGCACTTGTGATAGTGTTGAAAATACACTTTTTGCACTTGTGTTAGTGTTGAAAACCCACTTTTCGCACTTGTGTTGGTGCAGGAAACCACTTTTGCACTTGTATTAGTGTGGAAAAACCACTTTTCGCACTTGTGTTAGTGTTGAAAAACCACTTTTCGCACTTGTGTTAGTGTTGAAAAACCACTTTTCGCACTTGTGTTGGTGCAGGAAACCACTTTTGCACTTGTATTAGTGTGGAAAAACCACTTTTCGCACTTGTGTTAGTGTTGAAAAACCACTTTTCGCACTGGTGTTGGTGAAGGAAACCCACTTTTCGCACTTGTGTTAGGGTTGAAAATCCACTTTTCGCACTTGTGTTGGTGCAGGAAACCACTTTTGCACTTGTATTACTGTGGAAAAAACACTTTTTTCACTTGTGATAGTGTTGAAAATACACTTTTCGCACTTGTGTTAGTGTTGAAAACCCACTTTTCGCACTTGTGTTGGTGCAGGAAACCACTTTTGCACTTGTATTAGTGTGGAAAAACCACTTTTTGCACTTGTGTTAGTGTGGAAAAAACACTTTTCGCACTTGTGTTGGTGCAGGAAACCACTTTTGCACTTGTATTAGTGTGGAAAAACCACTTTTCGCACTTGTGTTAGTGTTGAAAAAACACTTTTCGCACTTGTGTTAGTGTTGAAAAACCACTTTTCGCACTTGCGTTGGTGCAGGAAACCACTTTTGCACTTGTATTTCTGTGGAAAAAACACTTTTTTCACTTGTGATAGTGTTGAAAATACACTTTTTGCACTTGTGTTAGTGTTGAAAACCCACTTTTCGCACTTGTGTTGGTGCAGGAAACCACTTTTGCACTTGTGTTAGTGTGGAAAAACCACTTTTCGCACTTGTGTTAGTGTTGAAAAACCACTTTTCGCACTTGTGTTAGTGTTGAAAAACCACTTTTCGCACTTGTGTTGGTGCAGGAAACCACTTTTGCACTTGTATTAGTGTGGAAAAACCACTTTTCGCACTTGTGTTAGTGTTGAAAAACCACTTTTCGCACTGGTGTTGGTGAAGGAAACCCACTTTTCGCACTTGTGTTAGTGTTGAAAACCCACTTTTCGCACTTGTGTTAGGGTTGAAAATCCACTTTTCGCACTTGTGTTGGTGCAGGAAACCACTTTTGCACTTGTATTAGTGTGGAAAAACCACTTTTCGCACTTGTGTTAGTGTTGAAAAACCACTTTTCGCACTTGTGTTAGTGTTGAAAAACCACTTTTCGCACTTGTGTTAGTGTTGAAAAACCACTTTTCGCACTTATGTTAGTGTTGAAAAACCACTTTTCGCACTTGTGTTGGTGCAGGAAACCACTTTTGCACTTGTATTAGTGTGGAAAAAACACTTTTTGCACTTGTGATAGTGTTGAAAAACCACTTTTCGCACTTGTGTTAGTGTTGAAAAACCACTTTTCGCACTTGTGTTGGTGCAGGAAACCACTTTTGCACTTGTTTTAGTGGGGAAAAACCACTTTTCGCACTTGTGTTAGAGTTGAAAAACCAATTTTCGCACTTGTGTTCGTGTTGAAAAACCACTTTTCGCACTTGTGTTAGTGTTGAAAAACCACTTTTGCACTTGTATTAGTGTGGAAAAAACACTTTTCGCACTTGTGTTAGTGTTGAAAACCCACTTTTCGCACTTGTGTTAGTGTTGAAAACCCACTTTTCGCACTTGTGTTGGTGCAGGAAACCACTTTTGCACTTGTATTAGTGTGGAAAAAACACTTTTTGCACTTGTGATAGTGTTGAAAAACGACTTTTTGCACTTGTGATAGTGTTGAAAAACCACTTTTCGCACTTGTGTTAGTGTTGAAAAACCACTTTTTGCACTTGTGTTGGTGCAGGAAACCACTTTTGCACTTGTATTAGTGTGGAAAAACCACTTTTCACACTTGTGTTAGTGTTGAAAAACCTCTTTTCGCACTTGTGTTAGTGTTGAAAAACCACTTTTCGCACTTGTGTTAGTGTTGAAAAACCACTTTTCGCACTTGTGTTAGTGTTGAAAAACCACTTTTCGCACTTGTGTTGGTGCAGGAAACCACTTTTGCACTTGTATTACTGTGGAAAAAACACTTTTTTCACTTGTGATAGTGTTGAAAATACACTTTTTGCACTTGTGTTAGTGTTGAAAACCCACTTTTCGCACTTGTGTTGGTGCAGGAAACCACTTTTGCACTTGTATTAGTGTGGAAAAACCACTTTTCACACTTGTGTTAGTGTTGAAAAACCACTTTTCGCACTTGTGTTAGTGTTGAAAAACCACTTTTCGCACTTGTGTTGGTGCAGGAAACCACTTTTGCACTTGTATTAGTGTGGAAAAACCACTTTTCGCACTTGTGTTAGTGTTGAAAAACCACTTTTCGCACTGGTGTTGGTGAAGGAAACCCACTTTTCGCACTTGTGTTAGTGTTGAAAACCCACTTTTCGCACTTGTGTTAGGGTTGAAAATCCACTTTTCGCACTTGTGTTGGTGCAGGAAACCACTTTTGCACTTGTATTAGTGTGGAAAAAGCACTTTTCGCACTTGTGTTAGTGTTGAAAAACCACTTTTCGCACTTGTGTTAGTGTTGAAAAACCACTTTTCGCACTTGTGTTAGTGTTGAAAAACCACTTTTCGCACTTATGTTAGTGTTGAAAAACCACTTTTCGCACTTGTGTTGGTGCAGGAAACCACTTTTGCACTTGTATTAGTATGGAAAAACCACTTTTCGCACTTGTGTTAGAGTTGAAAAACCAATTTTCGCACTTGTGTTCGTGTTGAAAAACCACTTTTCGCACTTGTGTTAGTGTTGAAAAACCACTTTTGCACTTGTATTAGTGTGGAAAAAACACTTTTCGCACTTGTGTTAGTGTTGAAAACCCACTTTTCGCACTTGTGTTAGTGTTGAAAACTCACTTTTCGCACTTGTGTTGGTGCAGGAAACCACTTTTGCACTTGTATTAGTGTGGAAAAAACACTTTTTGCACTTGTGATAGTGTTGAAAAACGACTTTTTGCACTTGTGATAGTGTTGAAAAACCACTTTTCGCACTTGTGTTAGTGTTGAAAAACCACTTTTTGCACTTGTGTTGGTGCAGGAAACCACTTTTGCACTTGTATTAGTGTGGAAAAACCACTTTTCGCACTTGTGTTAGTGTTGAAAAACCTCTTTTCGCACTTGTTTAGTGTTGAAAAACCACTTTTCGCACTTGTGTTAGTGTTGAAAAACCACTTTTGCACTTGTATTAGTGTGGAAAAACCACTTTTTGCACTTGTGTTAATGTTGAAAAAACCACTTTTCGCACTTGTGTTAGTGTTGAAAACCACTTTTCGCACGTGTGTTAGTGTTGAAAAACCACTTTTCGCACTTGTGTTAGTGTTGAAAAAACCACTTTTCGCACTTGTGTTAGTGTTGAAAAACCACGTTTCGCACTTGTGTTGGTGCAGGAAACCACTTTTGCACTTGTATTAGTGTGGAAAAAACACTTTTTGCACTTGTGATAGTGATGAAAAACCACTTTTCGCACTTGTGTTAGTGTTGAAAAACCACTTTTCGCACTTGTGTTGGTGCAGGGAAACCACTTTTGCACTTGTATTAGTGTGGAAAAACCACTTTTTGCACTTGTGTTAGTGTTGAAAAACCACTTTTCGCACTTGTGTTGGTGTTGAAAAACCACTATTCGCACTTGTGTTAGTGTTGAAAAACCACTTTTGCACTTGTATTGGTGTGGAAAAAACACTTTTTGCACTTGTGATAGTGTTGAAAAACCACTTTTCGCACTTGTGTTAGTGTTGAAAAACCACTTTTCGCACTTGTGTTGGTGGAGGAAACCACTTTTGCACTTGTATTAGTGTGGAAAAACCACTTTTCGCACTTGTGTTAGTGTTGAAAAACCACTTTTCGCACTTGTGTTAGTGTTGAAAAACCACTTTTCCCACTTGTGTTAGTGTTGAAAAAACACTTTTCGCACTTGTGTTAGTGTTGAAAAAACACTTTTGCACTTGTATTAGTGCGGAAAAAACACTTTCCGCACTTGTGGTAGTGTTGAAAACTCACTTTTCGCACTTGTGTTAGTGTTGAAAATCCACTTTTCGCACTTGTGTTGGTGCAGAAAACCACTTTTGCACTTGTATTAGTCTGGAAAAAACACTTTTTGCACTTGTGATAGTGTTGAAAAACCACTTTTTGCACTTGTGATAGTGTTGAAAAACCACTTTTGCACTTGTATTAGTGTGGAAAAACACTTTTCGCACTTGTGTTAATGTTGAAATCCCACTTTTCGCACTTGTGTTAGTGTTGAAAATCCACTTTTCGCACTTGTGTTTGTGCAGGAAACCACTTTTGCTCTTGTATTAGTGTGGAAAAAACACTTTTCGCACTTGTGTTAGTGTTGAAAAAACACTTTTCGCACTTGTGTTAGAGTTGAAAAACCACTTTTCGCACTTGTGTTAGTGTTGAAAAACCACTTTTGCACTTGTATTAGTGTGGAAAAACCACTTTTCGCACTTGTGTTAGTGTTGAAAAACCACTTTTCGCACTTGTGTTAGTGTTGAAAACCCACTTTTCGCACTTGTGTTGGTGCAGGAAACCACTTTTGCACTTGTATTAGTGTGGAAAAAACACTTTTTGCACTTGTGATAGTGTTGAAAAACGACTTTTTGCACTTGTGATAGTGTTGAAAAACCACTTTTCGCACTTGTGTTAGTGTTGAAAAACCACTTTTTGCACTTGTGTTGGTACAGGAAACCACTTTTGCACTTGCATTAGTGTGGAAAAACCACTTTTCGCACTTGTGTTAGTGTTGAAAAACCTCTTTTCGCACTTGTGTTAGTGTTGAAAAACCACTTTTCGCACTTGTGTTAGTGTTGAAAAACCACTTTTGCACTTGTATTAGTGTGGAAAAACCAATTTTCGCACTTGTGTTAATGTTGAAAAACCACTTTTCGCACTTGTGTTAGTGTTGAAAAACCACTTTTCGCACTTGTGTTAGTGTTGAAAAACCACTTTTCGCACTTGTGTTAGTGTTGAAAAACCACGTTTCGCACTTGTGTTGGTGCAGGAAACCACTTTTGCACTTGTATTAGTGTGGAAAAAACACTTTTTGCACTTGTGATAGTGATGAAAAACCACTTTTCGCACTTGTGTTAGCGTTGAAAAACCACTTTTCGCACTTGTGTTAGTGTTGAAAAACCACTTTTGCACTTGTATTCGTGTGGAAAAAACACTTTTTGCACTTGTGTTAGTGTTGAAAACCCCACTTTTCGCACTTGTGTTAGTGTTGAAAAACCACTTTTCGCACTTGTGTTAGTGTTGAAAAACCACTTTTCGCACTTGTGTTAGTGTTGTAAAACCACGTTTCGCACTTGTTTTGGTGCAGGAAACCACTTTTGCACTTATATTAGTGTGGAAAAAACACTTTTTGCACTTGTGATAGTGATGAAAAACCACTTTTCGCACTTGTGTTAGTGTTGAAAAACCACTTTTCGCACTTGTGTTGGTGCAGGAAACCACTTTTGCACTTGTATTAGTGTGGAAAAAACCACTTTTCGCACTTGTGTTAGTGTTGAAAAACCACTTTTCGCACTTGTGTTAGTGTTGAAAAACCACTTTTCGCACTTGTGTTAGTGTTGAAAAACCACTTTTGCACTTGTATTAGTGTGGAAAAAACACTTTTCGCACTTGTGTTAGTGTTGAAAACCCACTTTTCGCACTTGTGTTAGTGTTGAAAATCCACTTTTCGCACTTGTGTTGGTGCAGGAAACCACTTTTGCACTTGTATTAGTGTGGAAAAAACACTTTTTGTACTTGTGATAGTGTTGAAAAACCACTTTTTGCACTTGTGATAGTGTTGAAAAACCACTTTTCGCACTTGTGTTAGTGTTGAAAAACCACTTTTCGCACATGTGTTAGTGTTGAAAAACCACTTTTCGCACTTGCGTTAGTGTTGAAAAACCACTTTTGCACTTGTATTGGTGTGGAAAAAACACTTTTTGCACTTGTGATAGTGTTGAAAAACCACTTTTCGCACTTGTGTTAGTGTTGAAAAACCACTTTTCGCACTTGTGTTGGTGCAGGAACCCACTTTTGCACTTGTATTAGTGTGGAAAAACCACTTTTCGCACTTGTGTTAGTGTTGAAAAACCACTTTTCGCACTTGTGTTAGTGTTGAAAAACAACTTTTCCCACTTGTGTTAGTGTTGAAAAAACACTTTTCCCACTTGTGTTAGTGTTGAAAAACCACTTTTCGCACTTGTGTTGGTGCAGGAAACCACTTTTGCACTTGTATTAGTGTGGAAAAAACACTTTTTGCACTTGTGATGGTGGAAAAACCACTTTTTGCACTTGTGATAGTGTTGAAAAACCACTTTTCGCACTTGTGTTCGTGTTGAAAAACCACTTTTCGGACTTGTGTTGGTGCAGGAAACCACTTTTGCACTTGTATTAGTGTGGAAAAACCACTTTTCGCACTTGTGTTAGTGTTGAAAAACCACTTTTCGCACTTGTGTTAGTGTTGAAAAACCACTTTTCGCACTTGTGTTGGTGCAGGAAACTACTTTTCGCACTTGTGTTAGTGTTGAAAAACCACTTTTCGCACTTGTGTTAGTGTGGAAAAACCACTTTTCGCACTTGTGTTGGTGAAGGAAACCCACTTTTCGCACTTGTGTTAGGGTTGAAAATCCACTTTTCGCACTTGTGTTGGTGCAGGAAACCACTTTTGCACTTGTATTACTGTGGAAAAAACACTTTTTTCACTTGTGATAGTGTTGAAAATACACTTTTCGCACTTGTGTTAGTGTTGAAAACCCACTTTTCGCACTTGTGTTGGTGCAGGAAACCACTTTTGCACTTGTATTAGTGTGGAAAAACCACTTTTTGCACTTGTGTTAGTGTGGAAAAAACACTTTTCGCACTTGTGTTGGTGCAGGAAACCACTTTTGCACTTGTATTAGTGTGGAAAAACCACTTTTCGCACTTGTGTTAGTGTTGAAAAAACACTTTTCGCACTTGTGTTAGTGTTGAAAAACCACTTTTCGCACTTGCGTTGGTGCAGGAAACCACTTTTGCACTTGTATTTCTGTGGAAAAAACACTTTTTTCACTTGTGATAGTGTTGAAAATACACTTTTTGCACTTGTGTTAGTGTTGAAAACCCACTTTTCGCACTTGTGTTGGTGCAGGAAACCACTTTTGCACTTGTGTTAGTGTGGAAAAACCACTTTTCGCACTTGTGTTAGTGTTGAAAAACCACTTTTCGCACTTGTGTTAGTGTTGAAAAACCACTTTTCGCACTTGTGTTGGTGCAGGAAACCACTTTTGCACTTGTATTAGTGTGGAAAAACCACTTTTCGCACTTGTGTTAGTGTTGAAAAACCACTTTTCGCACTGGTGTTGGTGAAGGAAACCCACTTTTCGCACTTGTGTTAGTGTTGAAAACCCACTTTTCGCACTTGTGTTAGGGTTGAAAATCCACTTTTCGCACTTGTGTTGGTGCAGGAAACCACTTTTGCACTTGTATTAGTGTGGAAAAACCACTTTTCGCACTTGTGTTAGTGTTGAAAAACCACTTTTCGCACTTGTGTTAGTGTTGAAAAACCACTTTTCGCACTTGTGTTAGTGTTGAAAAACCACTTTTCGCACTTGTGTTAGTGTTGAAAAACCACTTTTCGCACTTATGTTAGTGTTGAAAAACCACTTTTCGCACTTGTGTTGGTGCAGGAAACCACTTTTGCACTTGTATTAGTGTGGAAAAAACACTTTTTGCACTTGTGATAGTGTTGAAAAACCACTTTTCGCACTTGTGTTAGTGTTGAAAAACCACTTTTCGCACTTGTGTTGGTGCAGGAAACCACTTTTGCACTTGTTTTAGTGGGGAAAAACCACTTTTCGCACTTGTGTTAGAGTTGAAAAACCAATTTTCGCACTTGTGTTCGTGTTGAAAAACCACTTTTCGCACTTGTGTTAGTGTTGAAAAACCACTTTTGCACTTGTATTAGTGTGGAAAAAACACTTTTCGCACTTGTGTTAGTGTTGAAAACCCACTTTTCGCACTTGTGTTAGTGTTGAAAACCCACTTTTCGCACTTGTGTTGGTGCAGGAAACCACTTTTGCACTTGTATTAGTGTGGAAAAAACACTTTTTGCACTTGTGATAGTGTTGAAAAACGACTTTTTGCACTTGTGATAGTGTTGAAAAACCACTTTTCACACTTGTGTTAGTGTTGAAAAACCACTTTTTGCACTTGTGTTGGTGCAGGAAACCACTTTTGCACTTGTATTAGTGTGGAAAAACCACTTTTCGCACTTGTGTTAGTGTTGAAAAACCTCTTTTCGCACTTGTGTTAGTGTTGAAAAACCACTTTTCGCACTTGTGTTAGTGTTGAAAAACCACTTTTCGCACTTGTGTTAGTGTTGAAAAACCACTTTTCGCACTTGTGTTGGTGCAGGAAACCACTTTTGCACTTGTATTACTGTGGAAAAAACACTTTTTTCACTTGTGATAGTGTTGAAAATACACTTTTTGCACTTGTGTTAGTGTTGAAAACCCACTTTTCGCACTTGTGTTGGTGCAGGAAACCACTTTTGCACTTGTATTAGTGTGGAAAAACCACTTTTCACACTTGTGTTAGTGTTGAAAAACCACTTTTCGCACTTGTGTTAGTGTTGAAAAACCACTTTTCGCACTTGTGTTGGTGCAGGAAACCACTTTTGCACTTGTATTAGTGTGGAAAAACCACTTTTCGCACTTGTGTTAGTGTTGAAAAACCACTTTTCGCACTGGTGTTGGTGAAGGAAACCCACTTTTCGCACTTGTGTTAGTGTTGAAAACCCACTTTTCGCATTTGTGTTAGGGTTGAAAATCCACTTTTCGCACTTGTGTTGGTGCAGGAAACCACTTTTGCACTTGTATTAGTGTGGAAAAAGCACTTTTCGCACTTGTGTTAGTGTTGAAAAACCACTTTTCGCACTTGTGTTAGTGTTGAAAAACCACTTTTCGCACTTGTGTTAGTGTTGAAAAACCACTTTTCGCACTTATGTTAGTGTTGAAAAACCACTTTTCGCACTTGTGTTGGTGCAGGAAACCACTTTTGCACTTGTATTAGTATGGAAAAACCACTTTTCGCACTTGTGTTAGAGTTGAAAAACCAATTTTCGCACTTGTGTTCGTGTTGAAAAACCACTTTTCGCACTTGTGTTAGTGTTGAAAACCACTTTTGCACTTGTATTAGTGTGGAAAAAACACTTTTCGCACTTGTGTTAGTGTTGAAAACCCACTTTTCGCACTTGTGTTAGTGTTGAAAACTCACTTTTCGCACTTGTGTTGGTGCAGGAAACCACTTTTGCACTTGTATTAGTGTGGAAAAAACACTTTTTGCACTTGTGATAGTGTTGAAAAACGACTTTTTGCACTTGTGATAGTGTTGAAAAACCACTTTTCGCACTTGTGTTAGTGTTGAAAAACCACTTTTTGCACTTGTGTTGGTGCAGGAAACCACTTTTGCACTTGTATTAGTGTGGAAAAACCACTTTTCGCACTTGTGTTAGTGTTGAAAAACCTCTTTTCGCACTTGTTTAGTGTTGAAAAACCACTTTTCGCACTTGTGTTAGTGTTGAAAAACCACTTTTGCACTTGTATTAGTGTGGAAAAACCACTTTTTGCACTTGTGTTAATGTTGAAAAACCACTTTTCGCACTTGTGTTAGTGTTGAAAAACCACTTTTCGCACTTGTGTTAGTGTTGAAAAACCACTTTTCGCACTTGTGTTAGTGTTGAAAAACCACTTTTCGCACTTGTGTTAGTGTTGAAAAACCACGTTTCGCACTTGTGTTGGTGCAGGAAACCACTTTTGCACTTGTATTAGTGTGGAAAAAACACTTTTTGCACTTGTGATAGTGATGAAAAACCACTTTTCGCACTTGTGTTAGTGTTGAAAAACCACTTTTCGCACTTGTGTTGGTGCAGGAAACCACTTTTGCACTTGTATTAGTGTGGAAAAACCACTTTTTGCACTTGTGTTAGTGTTGAAAAACCACTTTTCGCACTTGTGTTGGTGTTGAAAAACCACTATTCGCACTTGTGTTAGTGTTGAAAAACCACTTTTGCACTTGTATTGGTGTGGAAAAAACACTTTTTGCACTTGTGATAGTGTTGAAAAACCACTTTTCGCACTTGTGTTAGTGTTGAAAAACCACTTTTCGCACTTGTGTTGGTGGAGGAAACCACTTTTGCACTTGTATTAGTGTGGAAAAACCACTTTTCGCACTTGTGTTAGTGTTGAAAAACCACTTTTCGCACTTGTGTTAGTGTTGAAAAACCACTTTTCCCACTTGTGTTAGTGTTGAAAAAACACTTTTCGCACTTGTGTTAGTGTTGAAAAAACACTTTTGCACTTGTATTAGTGCGGAAAAAACACTTTCCGCACTTGTGGTAGTGTTGAAAACTCACTTTTCGCACTTGTGTTAGTGTTGAAAATCCACTTTTCGCACTTGTGTTGGTGCAGAAAACCACTTTTGCACTTGTATTAGTCTGGAAAAAACACTTTTTGCACTTGTGATAGTGTTGAAAAACCACTTTTTGCACTTGTGATAGTGTTGAAAAACCACTTTTGCACTTGTATTAGTGTGGAAAAAACACTTTTCGCACTTGTGTTAATGTTGAAATCCCACTTTTCGCACTTGTGTTAGTGTTGAAAATCCACTTTTCGCACTTGTGTTTGTGCAGGAAACCACTTTTGCTCTTGTATTAGTGTGGAAAAAACACTTTTCGCACTTGTGTTAGTGTTGAAAAAACACTTTTCGCACTTGTGTTAGAGTTGAAAAACCACTTTTCGCACTTGTGTTAGTGTTGAAAAACCACTTTTCGCACTTGTGTTAGTGTTGAAAAACCACTTTTCGCACTTGTGTTGGTGCAGGAAACCACTTTTGCACTTGTATTAGTGTGGAAAAACCACTTTTCGCACTTGTGTTAGTGTTGAAAAACCACTTTTCGCACTTGTGTTAGTGTTGAAAAACCACTTTTTGCACTTGTGTTAGTGTTGAAAAACCACTTTTGCACTTGTATTAGTGTGGAAAAAACACTTTTCGCACTTGTGTTAGTGTTGAAAACCCACTTTTCGCACTTGTGTTAGGGTTGAAAATCCACTCTTCGCACTTGTGTTGGTGCAGGAAACCACTTTTGCACTTGTATTAGTGTGGAAAAACCACTTTTCGCACTTGTGTTAGTGTTCAAAAACCACTTTTCGCACTTGTGTTAGTGTTGAAAAACCACTTTTCGCACTTGTGTTAGTGTTGAAAAACCACTTTTCGCACTTGTGTTAGTGTTGAAAAACCACTTTTCGCACTTGTGTTGGTGCAGGAAACCACTTTTGCACTTGTATTAGTGTGGAAAAAACACTTTTCGCACTTGTGTTAGTGTTGAAAAACCACTTTTCGCACTTGTATTAGTATGGAAAAACCACTTTTCGCACTTGTGTTAGAGTTGAAAAACCAATTTTCGCACTTGTGTTCGTGTTGAAAAACCACTTTTCGCACTTGTGTTAGTGTTGAAAAACCACTTTTGCACTTGTATTAGTGTGGAAAAAACACTTTTCGCACTTGTGTTAGTGTTGAAAACCCACTTTTCGCACTTGTGTTAGTGTTGAAAACCCACTTTTCGCACTTGTGTTGGTGCAGGAAACCACTTTTGCACTTGTATTAGTGTGGAAAAAACACTTTTTGCACTTGTGATAGTGTTGAAAAACGACTTTTTGCACTTGTGATAGTGTTGAAAAACCACTTTTCGCACTTGTGTTAATGTTGAAAAACCACTTTTTGCACTTGTGTTGGTGCAGGAAACCACTTTTGCACTTGTATTAGTGTGGAAAAACCACTTTTCGCACTTGTGTTAGTGTTGAAAAACCTCTTTTCGCATTTGTGTTAGTGTTGAAAAACCACTTTTCGCACTTGTGTTAGTGTTGAAAAACCACTTTTGCACTTGTATTAGTGTGGAAAAACCACTTTTCGCACTTGTGTTAATGTTGAAAAACCACTTTTCCCACTTGTGTTAGTGTTGAAAAAACACTTTTCGCACTTGTGTTAGTGTTGAAAAAACACTTTTGCACTTGTATTAGTGCAGAAAAAACACTTTCCGCACTTGTGGTAGTGTTGAATTCCACTTTTCGCACTTGTGTTAGTGTTGAAAATCCACTTTTCGCACTTGTGTTGGTGCAGAAAACCACTTTTGCACTTGTATTAGTCTGGAAAAAACACTTTTTGCACTTGTGATAGTGTTGAAAAACCACTTTTTGCACTTGTGATAGTGTTGAAAAACCACTTTTGCACTTGTATTAATGTGGAAAAAACACTTTTCGCACTTGTGTTAATGTTGAAATCCCACTTTTCGCACTTGTGTTAGTGTTGAAAATCCACTTTTCGCACTTGTGTTGGTGCAGGAAACCACTTTTGCACTTGTATTAGTGTGGAAAAAACACTTTTCGCACTTGTGTTAGTGTTGAAAAACCACTTTTCGCACTTGTGTTAGAGTTGAAAAACCACTTTTCGCACTTGCGTTAGTGTTGAAAAACCACTTTTCGCACTTGTGTTGGTGCAGGAAACCACTTTTGCACTTGTATTAGTGTGGAAAAACCACTTTTCGCACTTATGTTAGTGTTGAAAAACCACTTTTCGCACTTGTGTTAGTGTTGAAAAACCACTTTTTGCACTTGTGTTAGTGTTGAAAAACCACTTTTGCACTTGTATTAGTGCTGAAAAAACACTTTTCGCACTTGTGTTAGTGTTGAAAACCCACTTTTCGCACTTGTGTTAGGGTTGAAAATCCACTTTTCGCACTTGTGTTGTTGCAGGAAACCACTTTTGCACTTGTATTAGTGTGGAAAAAACACTTTTTGCACTTGTGATAGTGTTGAAAAACCACTTTTCGCACTTGTGTTAGTGTTGAAAAACCACTTTTCGCACTTGTGTTGGTGCAGGAAACCACTTTTGCACTTGTATTAGTATGGAAAAACCACTTTTCGCACTTGTGTTAGAGTTGAAAAACCAATTTTCGCACTTGTGTTCGTGTTGAAAAACCACTTTTCGCACTTGTGTTAGTGTTGAAAAACCACTTTTGCACTTGTATTAGTGTGGAAAAACACTTTTCGCACTTGTGTTAGTGTTGAAAACCCACTTTTCGCACTTGTGTTAGTGTTGAAAACCCACTTTTCGCACTTGTGTTGGTGCAGGAAACCACTTTTCGCACTTGTGTTAGTGTTGTAAAACCACGTTTCGCACTTGTTTTGGTGCAGGAAACCACTTTTGCACTTGTATTAGTGTGGAAAAACCACTTTTCGCACTTGTGTTAGTGTTGAAAACCCACTTTTCGCACTTGTGTTAGTGTTGAAAAACCACTTTTCGCACTTGTGTTAGTGTTGAAAAACCACTTTTCGCACTTGTGGTAGTGTTGAAAAACCACTTTTCGCACTTGTGTTAGTGTTGTAAAACCACGTTTCGCACTTGTTTTGGTGCAGGAAACCACTTTTGCACTTGTATTAGTGTGGAAAAAACACTTTTTGCACTTGTGATAGTGATGAAAAACCACTTTTCGCACTTGTGTTAGTGTTGAAAAACCAATTTTCGCACTTGTGTTGGTGCAGGAAACCACTTTTGCACTTGTATTAGTGTGGAAAAACCACTTTTCGCACTTGTGTTAGTGTTGAAAAACCACTTTTCGCACTTGTGTTAGTGTTGAAAAACCACTTTTCGCACTTGTGTTAGTGTTGAAAATCCACTTTTCGCACTTGTGTTTGTGCAGGAAACCACTTTTGCTCTTGTATTAGTGTGGAAAAAACACTTTTCGCACTTGTGTTAGTGTTGAAAAAACACTTTTCGCACTTGTGTTAGAGTTGAAAAACCACTTTTCGCACTTGTGTTAGTGTTGAAAAACCACTTTTCGCACTTGTGTTAGTGTTGAAAAACCACTTTTCGCACTTGTGTTGGTGCAGGAAACCACTTTTGCACTTGTATTAGTGTGGAAAAACCACTTTTCGCACTTGTGTTAGTGTTGAAAAACCACTTTTCGCACTTGTGTTAGTGTTGAAAAACCACTTTTTGCACTTGTGTTAGTGTTGAAAAACCACTTTTGCACTTGTATTAGTGTGGAAAAAACACTTTTCGCACTTGTGTTAGTGTTGAAAACCCACTTTTCGCACTTGTGTTAGGGTTGAAAATCCACTTTTCGCACTTGTGTTGGTGCAGGAAACCACTTTTGCACTTGTATTAGTGTGGAAAAACCACTTTTCGCACTTGTGTTAGTGTTCAAAAACCACTTTTCGCACTTGTGTTAGTGTTGAAAAACCACTTTTCGCACTTGTGTTAGTGTTGAAAAACCACTTTTCGCACTTGTGTTAGTGTTGAAAAACCACTTTTCGCACTTGTGTTGGTGCAGGAAACCACTTTTGCACTTGTATTAGTGTGGAAAAAACACTTTTCGCACTTGTGTTAGTGTTGAAAAACCACTTTTCGCACTTGTATTAGTATGGAAAAACCACTTTTCGCACTTGTGTTAGAGTTGAAAAACCAATTTTCGCACTTGTGTTCGTGTTGAAAAACCACTTTTCGCACTTGTGTTAGTGTTGAAAAACCACTTTTGCACTTGTATTAGTGTGGAAAAAACACTTTTCGCACTTGTGTTAGTGTTGAAAACCCACTTTTCGCACTTGTGTTAGTGTTGAAAACCCACTTTTCGCACTTGTGTTGGTGCAGGAAACCACTTTTGCACTTGTATTAGTGTGGAAAAAACACTTTTTGCACTTGTGATAGTGTTGAAAAACGACTTTTTGCACTTGTGATAGTGTTGAAAAACCACTTTTCGCACTTGTGTTAATGTTGAAAAACCACTTTTTGCACTTGTGTTGGTGCAGGAAACCACTTTTGCACTTGTATTAGTGTGGAAAAACCACTTTTCGCACTTGTGTTAGTGTTGAAAAACCTCTTTTCGCACTTGTGTTAGTGTTGAAAAACCACTTTTCGCACTTGTGTTAGTGTTGAAAAACCACTTTTGCACTTGTATTAGTGTGGAAAAACCACTTTTCGCACTTGTGTTAATGTTGAAAAACCACTTTTCCCACTTGTGTTAGTGTTGAAAAAACACTTTTCGCACTTGTGTTAGTGTTGAAAAAACACTTTTGCACTTGTATTAGTGCAGAAAAAACACTTTCCGCACTTGTGGTAGTGTTGAAATCCACTTTTCGCACTTGTGTTAGTGTTGAAAATCCACTTTTCGCACTTGTGTTGGTGCAGAAAACCACTTTTGCACTTGTATTAGTCTGGAAAAAACACTTTTTGCACTTGTGATAGTGTTGAAAAACCACTTTTTGCACTTGTGATAGTGTTGAAAAACCACTTTTGCACTTGTATTAATGTGGAAAAAACACTTTTCGCACTTGTGTTAATGTTGAAATCCCACTTTTCGCACTTGTGTTAGCGTTGAAAATCCACTTTTCGCACTTGTGTTGGTGCAGGAAACCACTTTTGCACTTGTATTAGTGTGGAAAAAACACTTTTCGCACTTGTGTTAGTGTTGAAAAACCACTTTTCGCACTTGTGTTAGAGTTGAAAAACCACTTTTCGCACTTGCGTTAGTGTTGAAAAACCACTTTTCGCACTTGTGTTGGTGCAGGAAACCACTTTTGCACTTGTATTAGTGTGGAAAAACCACTTTTCGCACTTATGTTAGTGTTGAAAAACCACTTTTCGCACTTGTGTTAGTGTTGAAAAACCACTTTTTGCACTTGTGTTAGTGTTGAAAAACCACTTTTGCACTTGTATTAGTGTGGAAAAAACACTTTTCGCACTTGTGTTAGTGTTGAAAACCCACTTTTCGCACTTGTGTTAGGGTTGAAAATCCACTTTTCGCACTTGTGTTGGTGCAGGAAACCACTTTTGCACTTGTATTAGTGTGGAAAAAACACTTTTTGCACTTGTGATAGTGTTGAAAAACCACTTTTCGCACTTGTGTTAGTGTTGAAAAACCACTTTTCGCACTTGTGTTGGTGCAGGAAACCACTTTTGCACTTGTATTAGTATGGAAAAACCACTTTTCGCACTTGTGTTAGAGTTGAAAAACCAATTTTCGCACTTGTGTTCGTGTTGAAAAACCACTTTTCGCACTTGTGTTAGTGTTGAAAAACCACTTTTGCACTTGTATTAGTGTGGAAAAACACTTTTCGCACTTGTGTTAGTGTTGAAAACCCACTTTTCGCACTTGTGTTAGTGTTGAAAACCCACTTTTCGCACTTGTGTTGGTGCAGGAAACCACTTTTCGCACTTGTGTTAGTGTTGTAAAACCACGTTTCGCACTTGTTTTGGTGCAGGAAACCACTTTTGCACTTGTATTAGTGTGGAAAAACCACTTTTCGCACTTGTGTTAGTGTTGAAAAACCACTTTTCGCACTTGTGTTGGTGTTGAAAAACCACTATTCGCACTTGTGTTAGTGTTGAAAAATCACTTTTGCACTTGTATTCGTGTGGAAAAAACACTTTTCGCACTTGTGTTAGTGTTGAAAACCCACTTTTCGCACTTGTGTTAGTGTTGAAAAACCACTTTTCGCACTTGTGTTAGTGTTGAAAAACCACTTTTCGCACTTGTGTTAGTGTTGTAAAACCACGTTTCGCACTTGTTTTGGTGCAGGAAACCACTTTTGCACTTGTATTAGTGTGGAAAAAACACTTTTTGCACTTGTGATAGTGATGAAAAACCACTTTTCGCACTTGTGTTAGTGTTGAAAAACCAATTTTCGCACTTGTGTTGGTGCAGGAAACCACTTTTGCACTTGTATTAGTGTGGAAAAACCACTTTTCGCACTTGTGTTAGTGTTGAAAAACCACTTTTCGCACTTGTGTTAGTGTTGAAAAACCACTTTTCGCACTTGTGTTAGTGTTGAAAAACCACTTTTGCACTTGTATTAGTGTGGAAAAAACACTTTTCGCACTTGTGTTAGTGTTGAAAACCCACTTTTCGCACTTGTGTTAGTGTTGAAAATCCACTTTTCGCACTTGTATTGGTGCAGGAAACCACTTTTGCACTTGTATTAGTGTGGAAAAAACACTTTTTGTACTTGTGATAGTGTTGAAAAACCACTTTTTGCACTTGTGATAGTGTTGAAAAACCACTTTTCGCACTTGTGTTAGTGTTGAAAAACCACTTTCGCACTTGTGTTAGTGTTGAAAAACCACTTTTCGCACTTGTGTTAGTGTTGAAAAACCACTTTTGCACTTGTATTGGTGTGGAAAAAACACTTTTTGCACTTGTGATAGTGTTGAAAAACCACTTTTCGCACTTGTGTTAGTGTTGAAAAACCACTTTTCGCACTTGTGTTGGTGCAGGAAACGACTTTTGCACTTGTATTAGTGTGGTAAAACCACTTTTCGCACTTGTGTTAGTGTTGAAAATACACTTTTTGCACTTGTGTTAGTGTTGAAAACCCAATTTTCGCACTTGTTTTGGTGCAGGAAACCACTTTTGCACTTGTATTAGTGTGGACAAAACACTTTTTGCACTTGTGATAGTGATGAAAAACCACTTTTCGCACTTGTGTTAGTGTTGAAAAACCAATTTTCGCACTTGTGTTGGTGCAGGAAACCACTTTTGCACTTGTATTAGTGTGGAAAAACCACTTTTCGCACTTGTGTTAGTGTTGAAAAACCACTTTTCGCACTTGTGTTAGTGTTGAAAAACCACTTTTCGCACTTGTGTTAGTGTTGAAAAACCACTTTTGCACTTGTATTAGTGTGGAAAAAACACTTTTCGCACTTGTGTTAGTGTTGAAAACCCACTTTTCGCACTTGTGTTAGTGTTGAAAATCCACTTTTCGCACTTGTATTGGTGCAGGAAACCACTTTTGCACTTGTATTAGTGTGGAAAAAACACTTTTTGTACTTGTGATAGTGTTGAAAAACCACTTTTTGCACTTGTGATAGTGTTGAAAAACCACTTTTCGCACTTGTGTTAGTGTTGAAAAACCACTTTTCGCACTTGTGTCAGTGTTGAAAAACCACTTTTCGCACTTGTGTTAGTGTTGAAAAACCACTTTTGCACTTGTATTGGTGTGGAAAAAACACTTTTTGCACTTGTGATAGTGTTGAAAAACCACTTTTCGCACTTGTGTTAGTGTTGAAAAACCACTTTTCGCACTTGTGTTGGTGCAGGAAACCACTTTTGCACTTGTATTAGTGTGGTAAAACCACTTTTCGCACTTGTGTTAGTGTTGAAAAACCACTTTTCGCACTTGTGTTAGTGTTGAAAAACCACTTTTCCCACTTGTGTTAGTGTTGAAAAAACACTTTTCGCACTTGTGTTAGTGTTGAAAAACCACTTTTCGCACTTGTGTTGGTGCAGGAAACCACTTTTGCACTTGTATTAGTGTGGAAAAAACACTTTTTGCACTTGTGATAGTGTTGAAAAACCACTTTTCGCACTTGTGTTCGTGTTGAAAAACCACTTTTCGGACTTGTGTTGGTGCAGGAAACCACTTTTGCACTTGTATTAGTGTGGAAAAACCACTTTCGCACTTGTGTTAGTGTTGAAAAACCACTTTTCGCACTTGTGTTAGTGTTGAAAAACCACTTTTCGCACTTGTGTTAGTGTTGAAAAACCACTTTTCGCACTTGTGTTAGTGTTGAAAAACCACTTTTCGCACTTGTGTTGGTGCAGGAAACCACTTTTGCATTTGTATTAGTGTGGAAAAACCACTTTTCGCACTTGTGTTAGTGTTGAAAAACCACGTTTCACACTTGTGTTAGTGTTGAAAAACCACTTTTCGCACTTGTGTTAGTGTTGAAAAACCACTTTTTGCACTTGTGTTAGTGTGGAAAAAACACTTTTCGCACTTGTGTTGGTGCAGGAAACCACTTTTGCACTTGTATTAGTGTGGAAAAACCACTTTTCGCACTTGTGATAGTGTTGAAAAACCACTTTTCGCACTTGTGTTGGTGTTGAAAAACCACTTTTCGCACTTGTGTTGGTGCAGGAAACCACTTTTGCACTTGTATTACTGTGCAAAAAACACTTTTTTCACTTGTGATAGTGTTGAAAATACACTTTTTGCACTTGTGTTAGTGTTGAAAACCCACTTTTCGCACTTGTGTTGGTGCAGGAAACCACTTTTGCACTTGTATTAGTGTGGAAAAACCACTTTTCGCACTTGTGTTAGTGTTGAAAAACCACTTTTCGCACTTGTGTTAGTGTTGAAAAACCACTTTTCGCACTTGTGTTGGTGCAGGAAACCACTTTTGCACTTGTATTAGTGTGGAAAAACCACTTTTCGCACTTGTGTTAGTGTTGAAAAACCACTTTTCGCACTGGTGTTGGTGAAGGAAACCCACTTTTCGCACTTGTGTTAGGGTTGAAAATCCACTTTTCGCACTTGTGTTGGTGCAGGAAACCACTTTTGCACTTGTATTACTGTGGAAAAAACACTTTTTTCACTTGTGATAGTGTTGAAAATACACTTTTTGCACTTGTGTTAGTGTTGAAAACCCACTTTTCGCACTTGTGTTGGTGCAGGAAACCACTTTTGCACTTGTATTAGTGTGGAAAAACCACTTTTTGCACTTGTGTTAGTGTGGAAAAAACACTTTTCGCACTTGTGTTGGTGCAGGAAACCACTTTTGCACTTGTATTAGTGTGGAAAAACCACTTTTCGCACTTGTGTTAGTGTTGAAAAAACACTTTTCGCACTTGTGTTAGTGTTGAAAAACCACTTTTCGCACTTGCGTTGGTGCAGGAAACCACTTTTGCACTTGTATTACTGTGGAAAAAACACTTTTTTCACTTGTGATAGTGTTGAAAATACACTTTTTGCACTTGTGTTAGTGTTGAAAACCCACTTTTCGCACTTGTGTTGGTGCAGGAAACCACTTTTGCACTTGTATTAGTGTGGAAAAACCACTTTTCGCACTTGTGTTAGTGTTGAAAAACCACTTTTCGCACTTGTGTTAGTGTTGAAAAACCACTTTTCGCACTTGTGTTGGTGCAGGAAACCACTTTTGCACTTGTATTAGTGTGGAAAAACCACTTTTCGCACTTGTGTTAGTGTTGAAAAACCACTTTTCGCACTGGTGTTGGTGAAGGAAACCCACTTTTCGCACTTGTGTTAGTGTTGAAAACCCACTTTTCGCACTTGTGTTAGGGTTGAAAATCCACTTTTCGCACTTGTGTTGGTGCAGGAAACCACTTTTGCACTTGTATTAGTGTGGAAAAACCACTTTTCGCACTTGTGTTAGTGTTGAAAAACCACTTTTCGCACTTGTGTTAGTGTTGAAAAACCACTTTTCGCACTTGTGTTAGTGTTGAAAAACCACTTTTCGCACTTATGTTAGTGTTGAAAAACCACTTTTCGCACTTGTGTTCGTGCAGGAAACCACTTTTGCACTTGTATTAGTGTGGAAAAAACACTTTTTGCACTTGTGGTAGTGTTGAAAAACCACTTTTCGCACTTGTGTTAGTGTTGAAAAACCACTTTTCGCACTTGTGTTAGTGTTGAAAAACCACTTTTCGCACTTGTGTTAGTGTTGAAAAACCACGTTTCGCACTTGTGTTGGTGCAGGAAACCACTTTTGCACTTGCATTAGTGTGGAAAAACCACTTTTCGCACTTGTGTTAGTGTTGAAAAACCACTTTTCGCACTGGTGTTGGTGAAGGAAACCCACTTTTCGCACTTGTGTTAGTGTTGAAAACCCACTTTTCGCACTTGTGTTAGGGTTGAAAATCCACTTTTCGCACTTGTGTTGGTGCAGGAAACCACTTTTGCACTTGTATTAGTGTGGAAAAACCACTTTTCGCACTTGTGTTAGTGTTGAAAAACCACTTTTCGCACTTGTGTTAGTGTTGAAAAACCACTTTTCGCACTTGTGTTAGTGTTGAAAAATCCACTTTTCGCACTTGTGTTAGTGTTGAAAAACCACTTTTCGCACTTATGTTAGTGTTGAAAAACCACTTTTCGCACTTGTGTTCGTGCAGGAAACCACTTTTGCACTTGTATTAGTGTGGAAAAAACACTTTTTGCACTTGTGATAGTGTTGAAAAACCACTTTTCGCACTTGTGTTAGTGTTGAAAAACCACTTTTCGCACTTGTGTTGGTGCAGGAAACCACTTTTGCACTTGTATTAGTATGGAAAAACCACTTTTCGCAATTGTGTTAGAGTTGAAAAACCAATTTTCGCACTTGTGTTCGTGTTGAAAAACCACTTTTCGCACTTGTGTTAGTGTTGAAAAACCACTTTTGCACTTGTATTAGTGTGGAAAAAACACTTTTCGCACTTGTGTTAGTGTGGAAAAAACACTTTTTGCACTTGTGATAGTGTTGAAAAACGACTTTTTGCACTTGTGATAGTGTTGAAAAACCACTTTTCGCACTTGTGTTAGTGTTGAAAAACCACTTTTTGCACTTGTGTTGGTGCAGGAAACCACTTTTGCACTTGTATTAGTGTGGAAAAACCACTTTTCGCACTTGTGTTGGTGCAGGAAACCACTTTTGCACTTGTATTAGTGTGGAAAAAACACTTTTTGCACTTGTGATAGTGTTGAAAAACGACTTTTTGCACTTGTGATAGTGTTGAAAAACCACTTTTCGCACTTGTGTTAGTGTTGAAAAACCACTTTTTGCACTTGTGTTGGTGCAGGAAACCACTTTTGCACTTGTGTTAGTGTGGAAAAACCACTTTTCGCACTTGTGTTAGTGTTGAAAAACCTCTTTTCGCACTTGTGTTAGTGTTGAAAAACCACTTTTCGCACTTGTGTTAGTGTTGAAAAACCACTTTTGCACTTGTATTACTGTGGAAAAAACACTTTTTTCACTTGTGATAGTGTTGAAAATACACTTTTTGCACTTGTGTTAGTGTTGAAAACCCACTTTTCGCACTTGTGTTAGTGTTGAAAAACCACTTTTCGCACTTGTGTTAGTGTTGAAAAACCACTTTTGCACTTGTATTGGTGTGGAAAAAACACTTTTTGCACTTGTGATAGTGTTGAAAAACCACTTTTCGCACTTGTGTTAGTGTTGAAAAACCACTTTTCGCACTTGTGTTGGTGCAGGAAACCACTTTTGCACTTGTATTAGTGTGGTAAAACCACTTTTCGCACTTGTGTTAGTGTTGAAAATACACTTTTTGCACTTGTGTTAGTGTTGAAAACCCAATTTTCGCACTTGTTTTGGTGCAGGAAACCACTTTTGCACTTGTATTAGTGTGGACAAAACACTTTTTGCACTTGTGATAGTGATGAAAAACCACTTTTCGCACTTGTGTTAGTGTTGAAAAACCAATTTTCGCACTTGTGTTGGTGCAGGAAACCACTTTTGCACTTGTATTAGTGTGGAAAAACCACTTTTCGCACTTGTGTTAGTGTTGAAAAACCACTTTTCGCACTTGTGTTAGTGTTGAAAAACCACTTTTCGCACTTGTGTTAGTGTTGAAAAACCACTTTTGCACTTGTATTAGTGTGGAAAAAACACTTTTCGCACTTGTGTTAGTGTTGAAAACCCACTTTTCGCACTTGTGTTAGTGTTGAAAATCCACTTTTCGCACTTGTATTGGTGCAGGAAACCACTTTTGCACTTGTATTAGTGTGGAAAAAACACTTTTTGTACTTGTGATAGTGTTGAAAAACCACTTTTTGCACTTGTGATAGTGTTGAAAAACCACTTTTCGCACTTGTGTTAGTGTTGAAAACCCACTTTTCGCACTTGTGTTAGGGTTGAAAATCCACTTTTCGCACTTGTGTTGGTGCAGGAAACCACTTTTGCACTTGTATTAGTGTGGAAAAACCACTTTTCGCACTTGTGTTAGTGTTGAAAAACCACTTTTCGCACTTGTGTTAGTGTTGAAAAACCACTTTTCGCACTTGTGTTAGTGTTGAAAAATCCACTTTTCGCACTTGTGTTAGTGTTGAAAAACCACTTTTCGCACTTATGTTAGTGTTGAAAAACCACTTTTCGCACTTGTGTTCGTGCAGGAAACCACTTTTGCACTTGTATTAGTGTGGAAAAAACACTTTTTGCACTTGTGATAGTGTTGAAAAACCACTTTTCGCACTTGTGTTAGTGTTGAAAAACCACTTTTCGCACTTGTGTTGGTGCAGGAAACCACTTTTGCACTTGTATTAGTATGGAAAAACCACTTTTCGCAATTGTGTTAGAGTTGAAAAACCAATTTTCGCACTTGTGTTCGTGTTGAAAAACCACTTTTCGCACTTGTGTTAGTGTTGAAAAACCACTTTTGCACTTGTATTAGTGTGGAAAAAACACTTTTCGCACTTGTGTTAGTGTGGAAAAAACACTTTTTGCACTTGTGATAGTGTTGAAAAACGACTTTTTGCACTTGTGATAGTGTTGAAAAACCACTTTTCGCACTTGTGTTAGTGTTGAAAAACCACTTTTTGCACTTGTGTTGGTGCAGGAAACCACTTTTGCACTTGTATTAGTGTGGAAAAACCACTTTTCGCACTTGTGTTGGTGCAGGAAACCACTTTTGCACTTGTATTAGTGTGGAAAAAACACTTTTTGCACTTGTGATAGTGTTGAAAAACGACTTTTTGCACTTGTGATAGTGTTGAAAAACCACTTTTCGCACTTGTGTTAGTGTTGAAAAACCACTTTTTGCACTTGTGTTGGTGCAGGAAACCACTTTTGCACTTGTGTTAGTGTGGAAAAACCACTTTTCGCACTTGTGTTAGTGTTGAAAAACCTCTTTTCGCACTTGTGTTAGTGTTGAAAAACCACTTTTCGCACTTGTGTTAGTGTTGAAAAACCACTTTTGCACTTGTATTACTGTGGAAAAAACACTTTTTTCACTTGTGATAGTGTTGAAAATACACTTTTTGCACTTGTGTTAGTGTTGAAAACCCACTTTTCGCACTTGTGTTAGTGTTGAAAAACCACTTTTCGCACTTGTGTTAGTGTTGAAAAACCACTTTTGCACTTGTATTGGTGTGGAAAAAACACTTTTTGCACTTGTGATAGTGTTGAAAAACCACTTTTCGCACTTGTGTTCGTGTTGAAAAACCACTTTTCGCACTGTGTTGGTGCAGGAAACCACTTTTGCACTTGTATTAGTGTGGTAAAACCACTTTTCGCACTTGTGTTAGTGTTGAAAATACACTTTTTGCACTTGTGTTAGTGTTGAAAACCCAATTTTCGCACTTGTTTTGGTGCAGGAAACCACTTTTGCACTTGTATTAGTGTGGACAAAACACTTTTTGCACTTGTGATAGTGATGAAAAACCACTTTTCGCACTTGTGTTAGTGTTGAAAAACCAATTTTCGCACTTGTGTTGGTGCAGGAAACCACTTTTGCACATGTATTAGTGTGGAAAAACCACTTTTCGCACTTGTGTTAGTGTTGAAAAACCACTTTTCGCACTTGTGTTAGTGTTGAAAAACCACTTTTCGCACTTGTGTTAGTGTTGAAAAACCACTTTTGCACTTGTATTAGTGTGGAAAAAACACTTTTCGCACTTGTGTTAGTGTTGAAAACCCACTTTTCGCACTTGTGTTAGTGTTGAAAATCCACTTTTCGCACTTGTATTGGTGCAGGAAACCACTTTTGCACTTGTATTAGTGTGGAAAAAACACTTTTTGTACTTGTGATAGTGTTGAAAAACCACTTTTTGCACTTGTGATAGTGTTGAAAAACCACTTTTCGCACTTGTGTTAGTGTTGAAAAACCACTTTTCGCACTTGTGTTAGTGTTGAAAAACCACTTTTCGCACTTGTGTTAGTGTTGAAAAACCACTTTTCGCACTTGTGTTAGTGTTGAAAAACCACTTTTCGCACTGTGTTGGTGCAGGAAACCACTTTTGCACTTGTATTAGTGTGGTAAAACCACTTTTCGCACTTGTGTTAGTGTTGAAAATACACTTTTTGCACTTGTGTTAGTGTTGAAAACCCAATTTTCGCACTTGTTTTGGTGCAGGAAACCACTTTTGCACTTGTATTAGTGTGGACAAAACACTTTTTGCACTTGTGATAGTGATGAAAAACCACTTTTCGCACTTGTGTTAGTGTTGAAAAACCAATTTTCGCACTTGTGTTGGTGCAGGAAACCACTTTTGCACATGTATTAGTGTGGAAAAACCACTT
>NW_027618268.1:0-79038 GCF_964187855.1 Myxine glutinosa
CCCCCTCCTTCTCCCCTCCCCCTCCTCTTCTCCCCTCCCCACCCTCTCCTCCCCTCCCCCCCCGTTCCCCTCCCCTCCCCTTCCTCTCCTCCCCTCACTTCCCCCCGCCCGGCAATGCCGGGTACTTCCCATGGCCAGCTGTACGTGGGCTGCTCGAGGGTTGGAAAACCAAGCAATCTTTATGTCTTGGCACCAAGTAAGAAAACCAGAAATGTTGTATACCAAGAGGTTTTGAGAAATTGAAAATTGACAAAACGTCATGTAGGAAATGTACTGTGATATTGCTCTAAAATATACATGTTCTTTTCATCATATATTTGTCTTATTCTTATTCAACCCGGGTGAAGCCGGGTACCTCAGCTAGTATATATATATATATATATATACATATACAGTATATATATACAGTCACGTGAAAAAGTAAGTACACCCCATGTAAAATTTTGACTTTTTCAACATATTTCAACATACAGCTGTTTGATCCTCATTTCAACAATATTGATAGATAAAGGTGATATAATACAACAAATATCATGAAACATTTACATTTTGTAGTCCATTGTATAATTTAAATAAACATAAATGCAAATGTCGCACATGGAAAAAGTAAGTACACCCCTACATTTATCATTGCTTCAAATACCTAAAATTAGAATCAGGTGCACCAGCTCAGGTGCAAATGATTAGAACATCGTCGGAGAGGATCTTGGAGGAACTTGTCTTATTTAAACCTCAGACATTTAGTTTGGTTTGCTCTTTGTTGTTGAAGTGTGCGGCGTCACCATGCCGAGATGAAAAGAGCTCTCTGTGGCCTTCATAAAGAAGGTTATAGATGCCTATGAGTCTGGGAAGGGATTTAAAAAGATCTCCAAACAATTTGAAATCAATCATTCGACTGTCCGGATGATCATCTACAAGTGGAGAAGATTCCAAACAACTGCCAACTTGTTCAGGCCAGGCCGCCCCAGCAAGTTCAGCCCGAGAGCAGACCGCAAGATGCTGAAAGAAGTCTCGAAGAACCCCAGCATGTCATCACGGGACCTACAGGTAGCTCTTGCCACTGTTGATGTCAAAATGCACGAGTCGACCATTAGAAAGAGGCTGCACAAATTTGATCTACATGGGAGGTGTGCCAGGAGGAAACCTTTGCTGTCCAAAAAGAACATCAGGGCAAGTCTAAAGTTTGCAAATGAACACCAAGGCAAAGACCAGCAGTTCTGGAACAATGTGCTCTGGACAGATGAGTCTAAGGTAGAGCTATTTGGCCACAGTACCAGAAGACAAGTTATGCGAAAAACAAAGACAGCATTTGAACACAAGAACCTGATACCAACTGTAAAGCATCGTGGTGGAAATATGGTTTGGGGCAGCTCTGCTGCATCAGGGCCTGGGCAGCTCACCATCATAGAATCCACTATGAATTCTTCATTGTACCAGAGGGTGCTTGAGGATAATGTGAGGCCATCTGTCGGAAAGTTGAAGCTCAATCGAAAGTGGACCTTGCAATATGACAATGACCCTAAACATACCAGTAAATCCACCAAGGAAAGGCTGAAAAGTAAGAAATGGAGGGTTCTGTTATGGCCAAGTCAAAGCCCGGATCTAAATCCCATCGAGATGTTGGGGGGGGGGGGGGGGGGGGATTTGAAACGAGCTGTGCATGCAAGAAACCCCTCAAACATCGCACAGCTGAAAGAATTCTGCATGGAGGAGTGGGCAAAAATTTCTCCCAGTCGATATCAGAGACTGGTAGACAGTTATAAGAAACGCCTACTTGAGGTTGTTTCTGCCAAAGGGGGCAATACCACCTATTGGAGCCAAGGGTGTACATACTTTTTCCACATGCGAAATTTGCATTTAAGTTTATTTAAATTATACAATGGACTACAAAATGGAAATGTTTCATGATATTTGTTATATTATATCACCTTTATCTATCAATATTGTTTAAATGAAGATCAAATAGCTGTATGTTGAAATATGTTGAAAAAGTCAAAACTTTACATTGGGTGTACTTACTTTTTTGCATGAATGTATATATATATATATATATATTATATACTAGCAGAAGTACCCGGCTTTGCTCGGGAGGTTTCATGGGAATTTGGGTTATGAGTGGGTTCCCAACAGCCACTCGGATTTTTTTATTCCAGGTTTACTTCTGCAGCCATTTGGCACCTTTATGGCGAGGTGCACCCGCCTTGACACGATACCGTCATTGAGTATTGTGACCTTTTTAGCTGCGACGAGCAGCTCTATGAGTGGACCGTGTTGTTGTTCTTGTTGTTGGGGTGCCTTTTTGAATAGCGCATGCGCATACACTCGGACGTGCGTTGGTATGAGGTAAGAACATCGTGGACTAAAATCGCGATTTGTTTGAAGAAACCAGAATAAATTTAGCAACAAAGACAACATGAATGTTTTCATATCAATCTCGTTTCACAGAACTTGACACAAATTAGGTGTAATTATTGTATAACGCAAGCGCATACACTCAGACTTCCCCTACCGACCAAGCCCGTTTCAAATTATCCCTCTGCCACCCAGAATTAACATTAATAAATAACATTAATGAATTAACATTAACATATATAAAATTGACGTTCATACATTATATGTAATCAGTTGATGAAGCATGTTGCGTCGCAAAACAAAGGACAAGACCAGAACTGAAAGACAAAAAGACGCCAGTGCATGCGTATAATTTAATGACTGGGCGAATTTGGTAGCGCATATTGCAACGGATATCCTCATGATTCTACATGTCGCAGCTGGGGACCACACTGTGGCCATTTTTCTCTTGTTTTAGAACTAAGAGCTTGCCAGACTCGCAGTCCAGCCACATGCTAACAGCACCACCACTGTTGGTCCGCAACTGCTTATTAGTCATAGCTTATTTCGCAATTGACCTATATATCTATAGGACATTTTGGATAATTTAGCCCCACTTATGACGGGCAATTTCACTTCAGCACTTCAGTATAGACGATGTTGTGAGTCGTTGCAGTTGGAGTGTAAACAGATTGCAGGGACTTCCAACTCTGGAACAGCGCCTACATATAGCTGACCATGAGAAAATCAAGACCCTTCCGGCTGCAATCCTGCCACTGTTAATGTTTGCCCTTGTGATTTGTTGATAGACATGGCGAAACTGACCCTGACAGGAAATTGAAGTCTCTTGAACTGAAAGGGTAGGTCAGATGGTATGAGAGGAATGCGAGGAATGAAGACGTCCTCACCTTTGCCACTACCAGTGAGAATAGTGGCCTCAATAACATTGATTTCTTGACCACAAGTCTTGTGCCATTGCACAGTCGAGGCTGATCCAAATTGCGTAGCAGCATTATTGGTTTTCCTACTTTAAGTTCAAGCCGACGAGGAGGCAGGCCAGGTGGTTCTAGCGAATTATGAAATTCAGTGGGGTAATTTACAACTTCAGATTGATCAACAACAGTGTCAACAGATTTGTATGAAGTGAGTCTCCAGGTATTGCTTGCAAGAGTTGCTCGTTTACTGCATTGACTGTGGTGTTTTTTGGTGCCAGAATTGCCCTCTCGCACAACCATTTGTGATTTTGATAATGGTGCTGTAAGTTTGGGAACACCTTTCCTATCAAATCGTTGACTGAAATGACCACAGTGCGATCGCAGCTGGATTTATGGTACCATCAGCAAGTACAGTTACTCGCCCTTCTCCAAGCTGTAGCAGATTGAGCAAACTGAGCAGAAAGCTGATCACCAAAAACGTGCTCTCATGTTTGTTGACAGGGTCATTGTCTTGACATGGTGCCACAAGAATGACGACTTCAGGCAAGCACGGATTTCATCAGCTCTGGTTCCCCTGGGAATTACAGGCAATGTCTGCCGAAGGTCACCTGACAGTAGAACAGTGACTCCTCCCATTGGGGCCTTGCAATTACACAAATCTTGCAATGTTCTGTCAAGTGCCTCTAATGCTGTTTTATGGGCCATTATGCATTCATCCCAAACAATTAAGTGACATTTCTTTGGAACTTGACCAGCTCCAGAAGTTTTGGTAATCCTGCAAACAGTGGCATCATTGATGGCTAGGTCTACCGGAAGCTTGAATGCAGAATGGGCAGTACGATCTCCTGGAAGTAAGGTGGCAGCAATGCCTGAAGAAGCAACAGCTATTCGCTTCTGTTGGCGAACTTTGGCCAGCAATAGTTTAATGACAAAGGTTTTTCCTGTTCCTCCAGGAGCATCTAATAAAAAGATACCTCCTTTCTGGTGGCAAACTCTGTCAATAATAGTAGAGTAAGCTGCCCTCTGATCTTCCAACAGCATGGGTTCATTTTCATCGACATATCTTGTCAGTGCATCAATGTTGTATGAGGTCTCTCTTAAAACTTCAGTTGTGAGGTTGTTGAATTCAGTTCGGTTAGTGTGCGGGAGACCAAATACATATAATTCTGGTCCATCCATTGATTTGACCTGGTTTGCTATGTCTATTAAGGCAGCGTTGTATATCTCATCAGTATAACCTATTTAAATTTCAGGTAATCTTAGCTGAGCCTGATGTTTGAAGTCCTCTGCCAGATCATCTCTGTACTTGAGCCATAATGCTGGAGGATTGGCAAGTTCACAAGTTTTTAGAAGGATGGCAAAAAGATTTCTGAGACTTCTTGCTGTCTGGCATACTGAGGCTTCTGATAATGTTGCATTCCATTGAGTATCATCTTCTAGCAGGCCTCGTCTAAAGCATGCCTCCCTGTATCTAGCACAAACTTGTTCATTGACAGTTCTGAGATCTTCAAACGATGTAGGACCTCTGACCTCGTGAAGAAGTAGTAGTAAGGAAAAGCACTCATGCTGACTGGGATGAACAGTGTTAACTCTGCCCAGAGAATTGTCAAACCTTATATCTGGATGACCTTGTACTGCAGCCCCTCTCTTTCTCCTGATCCATTTTTTGTTGTTCCATTTGTAGTACGATGGAACTTGAGGATATAACAATGTTCGAGCAAAGGGGTCTTGCTGACACAGCTTTAAAAATGCAGTCAGTGTGGTGTCCTTTGGAGCTGGTGCTTGCTGTGCAGCTGTCTCAGCAGTGAAGTAAACTCTCTGTCCATTCTCCAAGTGAACAGCAAGCTGCTGTATGGCAGGATGTCGTTGATGTATGGGAAAGGCAAAGATTCTCCAGAAAGCCTCGTTGCTGCTGATGTATCTGCCTTGCTGATGTTGTGTAACCTCATCGCGAATATTTGGCTGCTGAAGCGCAAACATAGCAGCATCAGATCCTTTGTTCACATATTTACAAATATACTTCATTGACTTGACCGAATTGCAGAACTCAACGTTAATGTGTGCATGGAAGGTTTTAGTGAGCAGTGGGCAGTAGGGGACAATCCATCTGTTATCTATTTCATGTTGTCCAATCTTTGTCTGAACTCCTCCATCCTCAGGCCTTCTTCGTCGGTAAGAGGGGTAGCCATCTTCTCCTGTTTGTGTCTCTTTCAAGAATTGCCTTGGAAAACGTTTGGTGCACTTTCTGTCTTTCATCCATGGCGCGTTGTAGTTAAGTGAACCACAAGGACCATGAACCATCTGTGCTTTGACAATTTCAAACAGATCTTTGTCTTTCGTTGGATCTGGAAATTCTGCTGATATGATGGAGTCAATCTGGTTGGCACGAATTTTCGAGGAAAGCCAGATTAGAATGTGTCAATGAGGCAATCCTCTTTTTTGCCATTCGATGGTGTACATATGGCAACGTACTGATCCAAAAATATGTGATTTGGTGATAAGGTCCATTAATTTCACCACTTTGAGACAGAATACTCTGGCAGTGAGGTCATGTCTGTGAAAATGTTTTTGTCCGGGAAGTAGCTTATCCTGGATTTCTTTCCATGTTGGATTGCAAGTAAATGTGATAAAGAGATCAGGTCGCCCATAAATGCGGACATATGTCATTGCATCTTGAGTTCTTTCATGCATGTATCTGGGGCTGCCTGTGAAGCTTCATGGCAGGATGCAGAGTTGGCCAAGCTCTCCTCCAGCCACATCATTGTTCATTCCGTCTCGCAAGTGTATGTAGGAGTCAGATCCTAATTATTTTTGGTGGATCCTGATGTAACGCAACCTCTCTGCTTCAATCTTTGCATACATGTCCACAGCGAAGTGATGGAAGAGGTTCTGACTTCGATGAAGTTGGTTGAAGGAATTGCCACGAACCATAAAGCGATGAGCATACAAGTCCATGCAAGAGACAGTTGTTGAGTTTGTCCCAGCCTGTGGAATATTGAAGTGGTAGCCATCTTCTCCATTCACGAAGAGCAAAGGATACTGGAGGGCATCGTAAGACCAATGGGTTTCACTGATGAAGTTAAGGTTGTTGTCACGACATTTGAGGACAATGTCTCTTCTGCCATATTCTTGGCCAGTCATAATGACAGCCACCTCATTACGATCTGGAGCATTGAATCGGCGTGCATGCTCACCGGATGGTCTTTTGTCAGCATCAATGATGATCTGAAATTCCAGGGTAGGAGCATTCTCAAGGGCATATTTAAAACTTTCCACATCGCTGTTACTTGAATGAAGCATTTCTTGCAGCTTCAAAATTAAATCAAATCTTGTACCCTGGTTGCTGTTGTATCTACTCTGGACCTGTTGTTGAAGATCTCCAACAAAGTATATCTGCAAATACCGAGGCTGTTCATTTGGTAGAGGCTGGAGGGATCTTATCATGTGGTAAATCTGTCCCTGAACTTTGAATATTGGCATGAATCCTCCCTCTGTGATGACGTTGGTGCCGAATGACGTCATTCGAAAGGCACAATTGTATTTCCGAATATTCTGAAGGAAATGTTTCGACTCTGGAGTGGTGCCAAGAAGAAGATCCTTAAGTGGCTCAGGTGGTTCAGGAAGCATAGTCAGCTGAACTTTGCCATTAGTGCAACACATGCCCGGTGTTTCTTTATCCCACTTTTTGGCGCTGCACTTGTCACAAATCTTAAACATGGAACCAATGGTCACTAATTCGTGTGATGCATAATCATGGCTTGGATCATAGTTGGAAGCACCTTGGTACCACTGTTGCGCAGTGAATGGTCGAGATCTTACCTCAGCATGACTTGTCCTATGTCTTTGACGCCTTGTCTGACGTTCATCTGGAGTTTCCTCCTCAATATACGAAAAAAAACTCACCTAACCCCCAAAAAATTGATACAAAAGGTTTTTCAATGGATTCTGGTACCATTGGGCATGCTAAATAACATACTAAAAATCTAGTAAGATCTGACTTCCGAAAAGGGGTCATTTTCAAGATGGCGTCCAAGATGGCCGCCGGGAGCTTAAAATGGCCATATCTCAATTATTATTCAATCTAGAAAGGTTGTTTTGGTGTCTAACCCTAGGTATTAGGGCCCAAGGAATCCAATTGAATCAATAAAATTACCATCAGTTAATTATTTATTGACAAGTCCAAGATGGCATCCCAAGGTGACATCCTGATCCACTAAAATGGCTCTGTCGAATAGTAGTCAACCTAGAGAGATTTTTTCAGTGCGTATACCTAGGTTTAAGGCACCCAGGAAATCATCAAAATTACTTAAATAAGCACAAAGTAATCAGGTAATCCAGTAAGCCAGGTTTACCAGCCTATTAGGCATTTGTTGTCTTATACAGTTAGTCGCTATTCATCGTCATCCTCCGACTCCTCTGGAAGAAACTTGTTCTGTGGATTGTCACATTCTTCTTTAGCATGCCCAATGGTACCAGAATCCATTGAAATACCTTTTGTATCAATTTTTGGGGGGTTCAACCATATATTGCCCCCTCTATACTTTTCGGTATCCACAAGACTCCAGAAATTTGTGACAGATTGCCTTAAGTTTCAACTGAATGTCATTTTGAAGGCTGATAATATGGATTTTGTTTATGCATACATGTACCAAATAATATACTTATTCCTTTTGAGATGAAAATAAATTGTTTGTCAGATTTTTCAGTCCCCCCCCCCCCCCTCCCCAATATAAAATAGTCTGTCCCTTGCCATAACCTCTCAAGCTTTGTACAAACCTTTGTCTGTAATGATCACTGAATACTGTGGACTGGAGTCACAGGTGGCAGTGGTGTAGACACATTACACTCTTATCTCCAATCTGAAACACACACTTGGTTCATTAGCTGGTGAGTCGGAGGATGACGATGAATAGCGACTAACTGTATAAGACAACAAATGCCTAATGGGCTGGTAAACCTGGCTTACTGGATTACCTGATTGCTTTGTGCTTATTTAAGTAATTTTGATGATTTCCTGGGTGCCTTAAACCTAGGTATACACACTGAAAATATCTCTCTAGGTTGACTACTATTCGACAGAGCCATTTTCGTGGATCAGGATGTCACCTTGGGATGCCATCTTGGACTTGTCAATAAATAATTAACTGATGGTAATTTTATTGATTCAATTGGATTCCTTGGGCCCTAAAACCTAGGGTTAGACACCAAAACCACCTTTCTAGGTTGAATAATAATTGAGATATGGCCATTTTAAGCTCCCGGCGGCCATCTTGGACGCCATCTTGAAAATGACCCCTTTCCGGAAGTCAGATGTTACTAGATTTTTAGTATGTTATTTAGCATGCCCAATGGTACCAGAATCCATTGAAAAACCTTTTGTATCAATTTTTGGGGGGTTCAACCATATATTGACCCCTCTACCTGCCGTCGAGTTGACTGTCGGAAGGCCTGTTCTTGGAGGCGAGACTGCCTCTGTTCTAGTGCTTCCTGCTGCCTTTCGGCTCTTCGTCTGGCAGCGTTTTCTTGGAGTCGTGACTGTCTTTCCTCGAGTGTCTCTTGGTCTATGAGAGCTGATCGCCTGCGTGCACGGGTTTGAAGTTCCTGCTGATGTTCCGCATCTGTCCGTGCTTCTCTTCGTGTCTGCACATGGAGGGCTGCAGGCGACTTTCCGAAATTTGGCCGCTTTTTGGGTGGCATCGTAGTTGGGAAAACTGTCGCTTTTCGTTTGATATGGGAAGAGGTGGGGAAAACGCTCGTTTTTTATGGAAAACGTTCGCTTTACTTATAAAATAGGAATAAATCGGAGATTTTCGAAGGTAGGAATAAATCGGAATAAAAAATAGGAATAAATCGGAGAAATAGGAAAAATAATAATAATGAAGAAACGTGGCGAAAACATTCGCTATTAAAATGAATGTTGAAGTAATGCCACGGCTTATACAGGATTATTAGGAGGGGCGGCGACCTTAGGGAGGCGGAGACTATTTAAATTGTCCAATAGAAAAAGGGTAAAAAAAATTTGACCCTTCCAGAAAGGTCAAATATTTCGTGGTCCTGCCTTTTTGAGCTTTTTTTTGGGGTTCGAGCTCGGGGGAGCGATTTCAGTAATTTTAAGGACTGCCATTGGGTTCCCCATATAAAACTACCCCTAGTTGTGCACCATTAAGACCTCGAAGTAGGCGCATACGGCTTTGTATACCGAACGACACCACAAACAGACATTGCCTTTTATTATTATAAATATATACACAGTCACGTGAAAAAGTAAGTACACCCCTACATTTATCACTACTTCAAATACCTGAAATTAGACTCAGGTGCACCAGCTCAGGTGCAAATGATCAGAACATCGTTAGAGAGGATCTTGGAGGAACCTTTCTTATTTAAACATCAGACATTTAGTTTGGTTTGCTCTTTGTTGTTGGAAGTGTGTGGCGTCACCATGCCTAGATCAAAAGAGCTCTCTGAGGCCTTCAGAAAGAAGGTTATAGATGCCTACGAGTCTGGGAAGGGATTTTAAAAGATCTCCATACAATTTGAAATCAATCATTCGACTGTCCGGAAGATCATCGACAAGTGGAGAAGATTCCAAACAACTGCCAACTTGTTCAGGCCAGGCCGCCCCAGCAAGTTCAGCCAAGAGCAGACCACAAGATGCTGAAAGAAGTCTCTAAGAACCCCAGAATGTCATCACGGGACCGACAGGTATCTCTTGCCACTGTTGATGTCAAAGTGCAGGAGTCTACCATGAGAAAGAGGCTGCACAAACTTGATCTACATGGGAGGTGTTCCAGGAGGAAACCTTTGCTGTCCAGAAAGAACATCAGGGCAAGACTAAAGTTTGCCAATGAACACCAAGGCAAAGACCAGCACTTCTGGAACAATGTGCTCTGGACAGATGAGTCAAAGGTAGAGCTATTGGGCGACAGTACCAGAAGACATGTTTGGCGAAAACCAAAGACAGCATTTGACCACAAGAACCCGATACCAACTGTAAAGCATGGTGGTGGAAATATTATGGTTTGGGGCAGTTTTGCTGCATCAGGGCCTAGGCAGCTCACCATCATAGAATCCACTATGAATTCTTCATTGTACCAGAGGGTGCTTGAGGATAATGTGAGGCCATCTGTCAGAAGTTGAAGCTCAACCGAAGGTGGACCTTGCAACATGACAATGACCTTAAAAATACCAGTAAATCCACCAAGGAATGGCTGAAAAGAAAGAAATGGAGGGTTCTGGAATGGCCAAGTAAAAGCTCGGATCTAAATCCCATCGAGATGTTGTGGGGGGATTTGAAACGAGCTGTGCATGCAAGAAACCCTCAAACATCGCACGGCTGAAAGAATTCTGCATGGAGGAGTGGGAAAAATTTCTCCCAGTCGATGTCAGAGACTAGTAGACAGTTAAAAGAAACGCCTACTTGAGGTTGTTTCTGCCAAAGGGGGCAGTGCCACCTATTAGAGCCGAGGGTGTACTTACTTTTTCCACATGCGAAATTTGCATTTATGTTTATTTAAATTACTAGGGCATTGCCCGTACTATATCTATATCTAAAATTATATCCCCCCCCTCTATTTACATGAAATGGTTTGGTCCAAAGCGAACGGCTTCCGGAGTTTGGTAAAGAAATCGCCATCGCGTGCACAAACGCGCAGGAAAGCGAATGAATCGCAAATTCGTTTTTATTAGTTTTAAAACATAGTTTAACGCCAACATAGTTTGCAAACGTGAAATAAATGAATACGCTCTCAAATGTGCCATCCGAGGCAGAGTGTGTCCGCCACGTTCGGCACACGCGATAGTTCGCTGCTCTCTGATTGGTTGAATCGTTTTTTGGACATAGCTCGGTAAGTACTTGTCCGATTAATATGAAACCTTGAAAAGGCACATCCTCGGGTCCCCAGCAATATACCTGGCAAGTTAAAAGTATATCGGACCCGTGGTTGTCGAGAAACAGCGGTCACAGACAAACACACAGACACACAGACACACAGAGATTACTGGAATTATAGATAGATACAATGGACTACAAAATGTAAATGTTTCATGATATTTGTCATATTATATCACCTTTATCTATCAATATTGTTGAAATGAAGATCAAATAGCTGTATGTTGAAATATGTTGAAAAAGTCAAAACTTTACATGGGGTGTACTTACTTTTTCGTGTGTGTGTGTGTGCGTGTGTGTGTGTGTGTGTGTGTGTGTGTGTGTGTGTGTGTGTGTGTGTGTGTGTGTGTGTGTGTGTGTGTGTGTGTGTGTGTGTGTGTGTGTATGCACGAGTATAAAGCCCGTCAAAAATGACGGGCTGGAACAGTTTTTTACGGTACAGCGGCGTGAGCATGCCGAAGTCTGGCCTAGTGTCAGGGGCGCTTATATCATCTTTATTTATTAGACATAAATGTACGTAAATGAACACTCGTTTTACTCTGTGCACTTTGCACGTCACGTTCAGCGAATGTCACCTCCCTGTGCCTTGCATTTATTGTGATAAAAAAAACACTTCAATACACCGACCTTGAGGGTCAGTTTGCAAGCCACCGTCTATAATTCCAATGTAAGAGACATAATTACTCTTCTTTTGGGTCTTCAGAGTCCTCGGGGTCTTTTGGGTCCTTTGCTTCATTTGGGAGTTTTGGGTGTTCAAGCTCTTTTGCATCCTTGAGATATTTTGGGTCTTTTGGGTCCTCTGGGTCATTTGGCTCCTCAGGCTCTTTTGGGTCATTTGAGTCTTTTGGGTACTCTGGATCTTTGGGGTCCTTGGGTTTTTTCAGTCATCTGGGTCTTTGGGGTATTTTGGGTCTTTGGGGTAATTTGTGTCTTTAAGGGTCTTTATGGTGTTTTGGATTGTTTGGTTCTGTGGGGTCGTTAAGGGTCTTTGGGGTATTTTTGGTCTTCTGGGTCTTTTCGATTTTTTGGGGTCTTTGGGATATTTTGTGTCTCTGTGGTCTTTTTGGTTTTTGAGTCTTTTCAGTCTTTGGGGTCTTTTCGGTCTTCTGGGTCTTTAAGGGTCTTTGAGATATTTTGGGTCTTTGAGGTATTTAAGGGTCTTCTGGGTCTTTTGGATCTTCAGGGTATTTTTCGTTTTCATGGTCTTTTGGGTCTCCTATGTATTTAAGGGTCTTTGGGGTCTTTGGATCATCAGGGTTTTTTGGGTCTTTGGGGTATTTTGGGTCTTGGTGGTCTTTTGGGTATTTAAGGGTCTTGGGGTCTTTTCAGTGTTTTGGGTATTTGGGGTCTTTATGGGTGTTTAAGGGTCTTGGGGTCTTTTAAGTGTTTTGGCTTTTTGGTGTCTTTATGGGTCTTTGGGGAATTTTGGGTCTTCAGGGCCTTTTAGGTTTTTGTTGTATTTTGGGTCTTTAAGGGCCTTGCAGTCTTTGGGGTATCTTGGGTCTTTTGAGTCTTTTGGATATTTAAGGTTCTTTGGGGTCTTTTGGATATTTTGGGTCTTCTGGATATTTAAGGGTCTTTGGGTTTTTTGGGGGTCTTCAGGGTCTTTTGGGTGTTGTGGTCTTTTGGGTATTTAAGGGTATTTTGCGTCTTTGTGGTCTTTTGGGTTTTTAATGGTATTTGGCGTATTTTGGGTCTTTAAGGGTATTGGGGTCTTTTCAGTCTTTTGGGTCTTCAGGGTCTTTATGGGTCTTTGGGGAATTGGCGGTCTTCAGTGTTTTTTTGGTTTTTGTGGTATTTTGGGTATTTAAGAGTCTTCGGGGTCTTTTGGGTCTTCAGGGTATTTTGGGTGTTTGGGGTCAATTGGGTTTTCAATGACTTTCTGTCTTTTGGGCCTTTGGGGGCTTCTGGGTCTTCATGGTCTTTTGTGTCTTTAACAGTCTACAGGGTATTTTGGGTCTTCAGATATTTTGGGTGTTAGGGTCGATTTGGTCTTTGAGGTCTTCTGGGTCCTTGAGGTCTTAGGGTCCTTTGTGTCTTTGGGTCTTACCAAAAGTTTGGGTACTTGGGGGTCCATTGGGTGTTTTGGGTCTTTTCAGTCTTTTGGGTCTTTTGTGTCTTCAGCGTATTTTGGGTCTTTGGGGCCCATTGTGTCTTTTGGGTCTTCGGGGTATTTTGGATTTTCAGAGTCCTTGGGGGTCTTCTGAGTCATTGGTGTATTTTGGGTCCGCTTTGTCATTTGGGTCCTTGGGGTTGTTTGGGTCTTTTGGATTCTCTTTGTCATTTGGGTCTTTGGGGACTCACGAGAATGCACAAGAAAAGAGGGAGAATAGAGGATCCTCGCCGGACACGGTTTTTGCGTCCCACCTCTGATGTCATTGGCGCTTCTCTTCCAATCAGCGAATTGCTTCTTGCTCCGGCCTACCTGTTGGTGAACTCCCACACAATCACTGCCCTTCTGGGCGTGGCTCTTGGCCTGCCTGACCTTTGTGGTGATGTAGCTGGTGGTATCCCATCGGCAGTGCTCAGAACTGGCTTCCGGTTGGTTTTATTATTATTATTTAATGTGCCTTAATGGGCATTTCCTGCTCGTGTCTATTGCGGTGCCATAAGGGACAAGGGATGTAAATTATTGAGGTTTGATGAACAAGATAGTAGTTAACACAATCCCTATAACTAGTTAACATGCCCCATTCCTCGTAATGGGGACAAATATACAACTTCATCCGACATTCTGGCTAAACAGGTCCTCCACTTATTACACAGGTCCTCTAATCTATTATCGCGTCGTGATAGCTCTAGCTAGCATAACAGACTCAATTTTTTTTATTTCTTCATCAAAGTCATCATCATGATTGATAGGGCTATTTGATCATGACTGATAGGGCTATTTGATCATGACTGACAGGGCTATTTGATCATAACTGATGGGGATATTTGATCATGACTTATTGGGCTATTTGATCATGAATGATAGGGCTATTTGATCATGACTTATTGGGCTATTTGATCATAACTGATGGGGATATTTGATCATGACTTATTGGGCTATTTGATCATGAATGATAGGGCTATTTGATCATGACTTATTGGGCTATTTGATCATGAATGATAGGGCTATTTGATCATGACTGACAGGGCTATTTGATCATGACTTATTGGGCTATTTGATCATGAATGATAGGGCTATTTGATCATGACTGACAGGGCTATTTGATCATGACTGATGGGGATATTTGATCATGACTTATTGGGCTATTTGATCATGAATGATAGGGCTATTTGATCATGACTTATTGGGCTATTTGATCATGAATGATAGGGCTATTTGATCATGACTGACAGGGCTATTTGATCATAACTGATGGGGATATTTGATCATGACTTATTGGGCTATTTGATCATGAATGATAGGGATATTTGATCATGACTTATTGGGCTGTTTGATCATAACTGATGGGGATATTTGATCATAACTGATGGGGATATTTGATCATGACTTATTGGGCTATTTGATCATGACTGACAGGGCTATTTGATCATAACTGATGGGGATATTTGATCATAACTGATGGGGATATTTGATCATGACTTATTGGGCTATTTGATCATGACTGACAGGGCTATTTGATCATAACTGATGGGGATATTTGATCATGACTTATTGGGCTATTTGATCATGATTGATAGGGCTATTTGATCATGACTGATAGGGCTATTTGATCATGACTGACAGGGCTATTTGATCATAACTGATGGGGATATTTGATCATGACTTATTGGGCTATTTGATCATGAATGATAGGGCTATTTGATCATGACTTATTGGGCTATTTGATCATAACTGATGGGGATATTTGATCATGACTTATTGGGCTATTTGATCATGAATGATAGGGCTATTTGATCATGACTTATTGGGCTATTTGATCATGAATGATAGGGCTATTTGATCATGACTTATTGGGCTATTTGATCATGACTGATGGGGATATTTGATCATGACTTATTGGGCTATTTGATCATGACTTATTGGGCTATTTGATCATGACTTATTGGGCTATTTGATCATGACTGATGGGGATATTTGATCATGACTTATTGGGCTATTTGATCATGACTTATTGGGCTATTTGATCATGAATGATAGGGCTATTTGATCATGACTGACAGGGCTATTTGATCATAACTGATGGGGATATTTGATCATGACTTATTGGGCTATTTGATCATGAATGATAGGGATATTTGATCATGACTTATTGGGCTGTTTGATCATAACTGATGGGGATATTTGATCATGAATGATAGGGCTATTTGATCATGATTGATAGGGCTATTTGATCATGACTGACAGGGCTATTTGATCATAACTGATGGGGATATTTGATCATAACTGATGGGGATATTTGATCATGACTTATTGGGCTATTTGATCATGACTGACAGGGCTATTTGATCATAACTGATGGGGATATTTGATCATAACTGATGGGGATATTTGATCATGACTTATTGGGCTATTTGATCATGACTGACAGGGCTATTTGATCATAACTGATGGGGATATTTGATCATGACTTATTGGTCTATTTGATCATGACTGATAGGGCTATTTGATCATGACTGACAGGGCTATTTGATCATAACTGATGGGGATATTTGATCATGACTTATTGGGCTATTTGATCATGAATGATAGGGCTATTTGATCATAACTGATGGGGATATTTGATCATGACTTATTGGGCTATTTGATCATGACTGACAGGGCTATTTGATCATAACTGATGGGGATATTTGATCATGACTTATTGGGCTATTTGATCATAACTGATGGGGATATTTGATCATGACTTATTGGGCTATTTGATCATAACTGATGGGGATATTTGATCATGACTGATAGGGCTATTTGATCATGACTTATTGGGCTATTTGATCATGACTTATTGGGCTATTTGATCATGAATGATAGGGCTATTTGATCATGACTTATTGGGCTATTTGATCATGACTTATTGGGCTATTTGATCATGACTTATTGGGCTATTTGATCATGACTTATTGGGCTATTTGATCATGACTTATTGGGCTATTTGATCATGACTGATGGGGATATTTGATCATGACTTATTGGGCTATTTGATCATGACTTATTGGGCTATTTGATCATGACTTATTGGGCTATTTGATCATGACTGATGGGGATATTTGATCATGACTTATTGGGCTATTTGATCATGACTTATTGGGCTATTTGATCATGACTGATAGGGCTATTTGATCATGACTTATTGGGCTATTTGATCATGACTTATTGGGCTATTTGATCATGACTTATTGGGCTATTTGATCATGACTTATTGGGCTATTTGATCATGACTGATGGGGATATTTGATCATGACTGATAGGGCTATTTGATCATGACTTATTGGGCTATTTGATCATGACTTATTGGGCTATTTGATCATGACTGATGGGGATATTTGATCATGACTGATAGGGCTATTTGATCATGACTTATTGGGCTATTTGATCATGAATGATAGGGCTATTTGATCATGATTGATAGGGCTATTTGATCATGACTGACAGGGCTATTTGATCATAACTGATGGGGATATTTGATCATAACTGATGGGGATATTTGATCATGACTTATTGGGCTATTTGATCATGACTGACAGGGCTATTTGATCATAACTGATGGGGATATTTGATCATGACTTATTGGGCTATTTGATCATGAATGATAGGGCTATTTGATCATGACTGACAGGGCTATTTGATCATACCTGATGGCGATATTTGATCATGACTTATTGGGCTATTTGATCATGAATGATAGGGCTATTTGATCATAACTGATGGGGATATTTGATCATGACTTATTGGGCTATTTGATCATGACTGACAGGGCTATTTGATCATAACTGATGGGGATATTTGATCATGACTGATAGGGCTATTTGATCATGACTTATTGGGCTATTTGATCATCATGGATGATGGGGCAACATCATAGCCATTTTACTCATAACCTCCGCTCCGAAAAATGGATGGAGGTTATGTTTTCACCCCTGTCTGTTTGTCCGTTTGTCTGTCCGTTTGTGAACAATATATCTCATAGTTGTGGATGGATTCCGACCAAATTTGGCAGAGATGTAGCGTATGTGACAAGGACTAAATGATTAGATTTTGGTGAAGATTCGGATCCGGCTACTAGAATTTTTAAAGTGATTCTTCACCATTGGGAGATAGGGCCAAAAACGATATATAGCAGGATATCTCAAAAAGTTATGGATGGATTTGGACAAAACTTGCAACAACAATTAGAATCGATTTCATTTCTGAATCATTGGAATCTCCCGTGATGAAGCTAACTCCGAGGGCCTTTCACTCACTCACCGCAGGCAGGTTGGTGGTCTTTCTGTCTTCTCCCGACTCCTCTCCGGCCTTGCTCCCCCAGCTCTCTCTGTGCTCTTTCCCCCCAAATATTCCTACAGGTCGCACAAGATCTGCCAGCAACCCTCTTATGGTGAAATTGCCAAAGTCTAGGCTCTCTGCTCACCTTCACTCCTTCATTCCATTTTTCTCCCGCCTCTGGAACAAACTCCCTCACTCTCTTCAATCCCACTCCTCCCTCCAGGTCTTTAAAACGGCTGTTCACCACCATCTCTTATCTTCCCCCATTCAAAACCTTGATCTTTTCTACCCCAGTTAATTCACCCCAGATCCACTTTTCTGAAATACTGACTTCTTTCCTGGAAGTCCTAGCAGTGTCCATGTGTTTTATACCTCTGTGTCGTGTCCATGTGTCGCTTACCCACGCACGCACGGACGGACGTACGCACGCACGGACGGAGGGACGCACACGCGGACGGTGGGGAAAACCATAGCCCCCTTTCGCTCCACGGTGCGACGGGGGACAATAAGAAAAATTGTAAACCCTATAAATTCAATCGTTTTTCACCAAGTCCATTCCTGTGTACTTTATAAATCCCATGACTACAGGAGGTGCGATTTGTTTTGTTGCTCTCTTGTTGCTCAACAAAACTCAGGTTTTGTTGCTCTTTTAACCTCAATGATTTCACTCTTCGACAAGCCTATGGATACTCTTTCAAATTCACCATAACATGGAATATAGTTGGAATGGTGATGTAGCTGGAGAACCATTAACCAGATAAGTTAAACGACTGGTCTAACCACAACCTTCTGCTTGGGGTCTGCCCCCATATTTACACACAACAAAACAGGCCACTGCAGCCCGACCTTGTATTATCTGCTTTAGGCCTACATGGCAATGATAAGCTTTGGAGAATTGCCATGTTTGCACAAAACTGGACGTCCTTTTCCGGGAAGAACGAGGAGTGACTAATATGAAAGCGAGCCAGGCATACATGCAACTGGTTGTTGTTGTTGTTGTTGTTGTTGTTGTTTATTGTTGTATAGCTTCAGGTAAGTTTTCTGGAACAAGCCCGCAGCAAGAAGAAAGCCAATCGATTTCCCAGGAGTGACCCAGAGACCCCCCATATCCAGGATGGTGTACCCCCTGCCTTCACAATGTCAGGGCCATGACAAAGTTAGAGAGAGAACGAGTGAGAGAACGAGAGACAAGAGGGAGAGAGACAAGTGCGAAAGGGCCGGTCCATAGGGACCGATCGGCACTCTGACTGTGACCGCACTGCCCTGACGAATCGGGGCAGCAGGGAAGAATGGGGAACATTTGGCCCCCAACCTCTGTTCCTCTGTTTGGGGGGTACAACCCCAAAAAGGGTGGGGGGGGGGGGTACAACCACCGTGAAGAGGCGTCCCGGATAGTTGTTGCAACTGATGGCTGAAGATGCTGGTTCCGCAGCACAGCGAATGGCTTTGTGAATGCGCTGCAACACCAAGGCCTTCACGGGGCCTTTGTGACGTATTCACGAAAGTTTGTTTACGGCGAATAAATAGCTTCATCTTGCTTGGTCCACAATGCATCCCTTAGTAACACAGAAAGCTGAAATTTCGCGTGCCGACAGACATCCAAGACGATACACCTGGAAAAAATCACAGAACCGTCGGAAAGGTCCATAAATGAAAATCTACGTAACAAACAGTAAAAGCGTCTGGGAAAAAAACAAAAATCTACCTCAATCAATATCTAGCATTTGAAAATGATAATTTTTATAACTGGAAACTGTAAAGTAAAAACATCAATTCATATCTAGCAGGAGGTTGGTGATGCTGGCCTATAATCATAAAGCGTCTATTTATTATGTACTTACCCACGAAGCACGGTTTGTTGATGCTTTCAATGTGTAAGCGTACCTCACTAGTATGTATACGTATATATATATATATGTATATGTAGTATATATATGTATATGTTTATATGTATGCATGTATGTATGTGTGTTTCTGCCTGTCTCTCTCTCCGGGCCATACTTTTTTGGCATTTGATCTAATGTCATAAAAGTTTTTCAATCATGCTTTATTATGAGAATATGAATACTTTGGTTAAAAGATCTAAAGGCCAATGTCACATAAAATCGTCAATTTACACCCAATTGACCTGAAATTTTAAGAATGTGCATATTGGGTCACTGAATTGGTTTGCCAACGGAAAGATAGAAACCGATTGTTTTTTTTTTGTTTTGTTTTTTTGACGAAAGATGCCAATCACAAAATGGTGGTGCAACATCGTGCAGCGAGTTGTGGGAGTGCCCATGACAACTCTCCACTCCTCTGGCAACTTCATATCTCGGTTGTCTTCTTCCCTGTCAATGAATGCGAACCGCACTTCTACGAGGCCAACTCTCTTAGTAGAGTAAGCAGCGTCACTACATTCAATCACATCAAGACGCAATCCCTTTAGTCTAGTAGGAAGACTAGGTCCCTCTGCACCCCCCGGAGATATACTTCTAATCAGTGTTTCTAGATTGGAAAAAATGTGTAGAAAATGACTAGCTATGGCCCCAAGCTGAAAAAATGTCCCACATACCATTTTTATGCAAATTACTGCTGCAAATTTTATGCAAAATTATGCAAATTTTATGCAAATTTTTGATGAGGAGTAGAGTTGAGGGGTCTTTGAGGGCTTCATCGAGGTGCTCTCGGTTGCAAGACTGGGTCATTCTGAGAAGCACAGCAGGGTCAGAGATCATGATGTTCTCCTCCTCAGTGAATCTCTCCATCAACAGCCTCTCCATTGCCTCACACACTGTTTTGAGGCAAAAGAGGGACTTTGCGTAGGCCTTTCCACTGAGAACACCTTTGAGAGATCCACTTGTTACTAGTTGTGCCTCAAAGAGAATCTCTGCATATCCAGAACCACGCATCTTGTGTCCAGTGAGCATCCCGATGTAGTTCATGGATGTGTGGAAGGGTCCAATCGTTACTACATGACTAGCAAATTCATTTGGCCAGCGCCAGATGATGGGAAGGGCTTTCATGCAGACACCCAGATCAAATGTATTCAGGACCCATCTCTGACCCACCTCAGCAGTTGCTGCCTCGGAACGCTTCAGTAGCTCACGAACAACTGCGTTGTCTGTGATCGGTTGGTGGATAGGCATGCAGTAGTCGACTGTTGATTTGCTGGGTGGGGGAGAACCAGTTGCAGAGGTGAAACCCCCTAGCCCAGGCACAGGCTGCAGGCCATTGCCATGCCATGCAGGCACCAGGCACAGACCGATCACAGACAACGCAGTTGTTCGTGAGCTACTGAAGCGTTCCGAGGCAGCAACTGCTGAGGTGGGTCAGAGATGGGTCCTGAATACATTTGATCTGGGTGTCTGCATGAAAGCCCTTCCCATCATCTGGCGCTGGCCAAATGAATTTGCTAGTCATGTAGTAACGATTGGACCCTTCCACACATCCATGAACTACATCGGGATGCTCACTGGACACAAGATGCGTGGTTCTGGATATGCAGAGATTCTCTTTGAGGCACAACTAGTAACAAGTGGATCTCTCAAAGGTGTTCTCAGTGGAAAGGCCTACGCAAAGTCCCTCTTTTGCCTCAAAACAGTGTGTGAGGCAATGGAGAGGCTGTTGATGGAGAGATTCACTGAGGAGGAGAACATCATGATCTCTGACCCTGCTGTGCTTCTCAGAATGACCCAGTCTTGCAACCGAGAGCACCTCGATGAAGCCCTCAAAGACCCCTCAACTCTACTCCTCATCAAAAATTTGCATAAAATTTGCATAATTTTGCATAAAATTTGCAGCAGTAATTTGCATAAAAATGGTATGTGGGACATTTTTTCAGCTTGGGGCCATAGCTAGTCATTTTCTACACATTTTTTCCAATCTAGAAACACTGATTAGAAGTATATCTCCGGGGGGTGCAGAGGGACCTAGTCTTCCTACTAGACTAAAGGGATTGCGTCTTGATGTGATTGAATGTAGTGACGCTGCTTACTCTACTAAGAGAGTTGGCCTCGTAGAAGTGCGGTTCGCATTCATTGACAGGGAAGAAGACAACCGAGATATGAAGTTGCCAGAGGAGTGGAGAGTTGTCATGGGCACTCCCACAACTCGCTGCACGATGTTGCACCACCATTTTGTGATTGGCATCTTTCGTCAAAAAAACAAAACAAAAAAAAAACAATCGGTTTCTATCTTTCCGTTGGCAAACCAATTCAGTGACCCAATATGCACATTCTTAAAATTTCAGGTCAATTGGGTGTAAATTGACGATTTTATGTGACATTGGCCTTTAGATCTTTTAACCAAAGTATTCATATTCTCATAATAAAGCATGATTGAAAAACTTTTATGACATTAGATCAAATGCCAAAAAAGTATGGCCCGGAGAGAGAGACAGGCAGAAACACACATACATACATGCATACATATAAACATATACATATATATACTACATATACATATATATATATATATATATACGTATACATACTAGTGAGGTACGCTTACACATTGAAAGCGTCAACAAACCGTGCTTCGTGGGTAAGTACATAATAAATAGACGCTTTATGATTATAGGCCAGCATCACCAACCTCCTGCTAGATATGAATTGATGTTTTTACTTTACAGTTTCCAGTTATAAAAATTATCATTTTCAAATGCTAGATATTGATTGAGGTAGATTTTTGTTTTTTTCCCAGACGCTTTTACTGTTTGTTACGTAGATTTTCATTTATGGACCTTTCCGACGGTTCTGTGATTTTTTCCAGGTGTATCGTCTTGGATGTCTGTCGGCACGCGAAATTTCAGCTTTCTGTGTTACTAAGGGATGCATTGTGGACCAAGCAAGATGAAGCTATTTATTCGCCGTAAACAAACTTTCGTGAATACGTCACAAAGGCCCCGTGAAGGCCTTGGTGTTGCAGCGCATTCACAAAGCCATTCGCTGTGCTGCGGAACCAGCATCTTCAGCCATCAGTTGCAACAACTATCCGGGACGCCTCTTCACGGTGGTTGTACCCCCCCCCCCACCCTTTTTGGGGTTGTACCCCCCAAACAGAGGAACAGAGGTTGGGGGCCAAATGTTCCCCATTCTTCCCTGCTGCCCCGATTCGTCAGGGCAGTGCGGTCACAGTCAGAGTGCCGATCGGTCCCTATGGACCGGCCCTTTCGCACTTGTCTCTCTCCCTCTTGTCTCTCGTTCTCTCACTCGTTCTCTCTCTAACTTTGTCATGGCCCTGACATTGTGAAGGCAGGGGGTACACCATCCTGGATATGGGGGGTCTCTGGGTCACTCCTGGGAAATCGATTGGCTTTCTTCTTGCTGCGGGCTTGTTCCAGAAAACTTACCTGAAGCTATACAACAATAAACAACAACAACAACAACAACAACAACAACCAGTTGCATGTATGCCTGGCTCGCTTTCATATTAGTCACTCCTCGTTCTTCCCGGAAAAGGACGTCCAGTTTTGTGCAAACATGGCAATTCTCCAAAGCTTATCATTGCCATGTAGGCCTAAAGCAGATAATACAAGGTCGGGCTGCAGTGGCCTGTTTTGTTGTGTGTAAATATGGGGGCAGACCCCAAGCAGAAGGTTGTGGTTAGACCAGTCGTTTAACTTATCTGGTTAATGGTTCTCCAGCTACATCACCATTCCAACTATATTCCATGTTATGGTGAATTTGAAAGAGTATCCATAGGCTTGTCGAAGAGTGAAGAAGAGTGAAATCATTGAGGTTAAAAGAGCAACAAAACCTGAGTTTTGTTGAGCAACAAGAGAGCAACAAAACAAATCGCACCTCCTGTAGTCATGGGATTTATAAAGTACACAGGAATGACTTGGTGAAAAACGATTGAATTTATAGGGTTTACAATTTTTCTTATTGTCCCCCGGTCGCACCGTGGAGCGAAAGGGGGCTATGGTTTTCCCCACCGTCCGCGTGTGCGTCCCTCCGTCCGTTGCGTGCGTACGTCCGTCCGTGCGTGCGTGGGTAAGCGACACATGGACACGACACAGAGGTATAAAACACATGGACACTGCTAGGACTTCCAGGAAAGAAGTCAGTAATTCAGAAAAGTGGATCTGGGGTGAATTAACTGGGGTAGAAAAGATCAAGGTTTTGAATGGGGGAAGATAAGAGATGGTGGTGAACAGCCGTTTTAAAGACCTGGGAGGGAGGAGTGGGATTGAAGAGAGTGAGGGAGTTTGTCCAGAGGCGGGAGAAAAATGGAATGAAGGAGTGAAGGTGAGCAGAGAGCCTAGACTTTGGCAATTTCACCATAAGAGGGTTGCTGGCAGATCTTGTGCGACCTGTAGGAATATTTGGGGGGAAAGAGCACAGAGAGAGCTGGGGAGCAAGGCCGGAGAGGAGTCGGGAGAAGACAGAAAGACCACCAACCTGCCTGCGGTGAGTGAGTGAAAGGCCCTCGGAGTTAGCTTCATCACGGGAGATTCCAATGATTCAGAAATGAAATCGATTCTAATTGTTGTTGCAAGTTTTGTCCAAATCCATCCATAACTTTTTGAGATATCCTGCTATATATCGTTTTTGGCCCTATCTCCCAATGGTGAAGAATCACTTTAAAAATTCTAGTAGCCGGATCCGAATCTTCACCAAAATCTAATCATTTAGTCCTTGTCACATACGCTACATCTCTGCCAAATTTGGTCGGAATCCATCCCACAACTATGAGATATATTGTTCACAAACGGACAGACAAACGGACGAAACAGACAGGGGTGAAAACATAACCTCCATCCATTTTTCGGAGCGGAGGTTATGAGTAAAAATGGCTATGATGTTGCCCCATCATCCATGGATGATCAAATAGCCCAATAAGTCATGATCAAATAGCCCTATCAGTCATGATCAAATATCCCCATCAGTTATGATCAAATAGCCCTGTCAGTCATGATCAAATAGCCCAATAAGTCATGATCAAATATCCCCATCAGTTATGATCAAATAGCCCTATCATTCATGATCAAATAGCCCAATACAGTCATGATCAAATATCGCCATCAGGTATGATCAAATAGCCCTGTCAGTCATGATCAAATAGCCCTATCATTCTGATCAAATAGCCCAATAAGTCATGATCAAATATCCCCATCAGTTATGATCAAATAGCCCTGTCAGTCATGATCAAATAGCCCAATAAGTCATGATCAAATATCCCCATCAGTTATGATCAAATATCCCCATCAGTTATGATCAAATAGCCCTGTCAGTTCATGATCAAATAGCCCTATCATGATCAAATAGCCCAATCATTCATGATCAATTAGCCCAATAAGTATGATCAATAGCCCTATCAGTCATGATCAAATATCCCCATCAGTCATGATCAAATAGCCCAATAAGTCATGATCAAATAGCCCAATAAGTCATGATCAATAGCCCTATCAGTCATGATCAAATATCCCCACAGTCATGATCAAATAGCCCCATAAGTCATGATCAAATAGCCCAATAAGTCATGATCAAATAGCCCAATAAGTCATGATCAAATAGCCCAATAAGTCATGATCAAATAGCCCTATCAGTCATGATCAAATAGCCAATAAGTCATGATCAAATAGCCCAATAAGTCATGATCAATATCCCATCAGTCATGATCAAATAGCCCAATAAGGTCATGATCAAATAGCCCAATAAGTCATGATCAAATAGCCCAATAAGTCATGATCAAATATCCCATAGTCATGATCAATAGCCAATAAGTCATGATCAAATAGCCAATAAGTCATGATCAAATAGCCCAATAAGTCATGATCAAATAGCCCAATAAGTCATGATCAAATAGCCCAATAAGTCATGATCAAATAGCCCTATCATTCATGATCAAATAGCCAATAAGTCATGATCAAATAGCCCAATAAGTCATGATCAAATAGCCCTATCAGTCATGATCAAATATCCCCATCAGTTATGATCAAATAGCCCAATAAGTCATGATCAAATATCCCCATCAGTTATGATCAAATAGCCCAATAAGTCATGATCAAATATCCCCATCAGTTATGATCAAATAGCCCTGTCAGTCATGATCAAATAGCCCAATAAGTCATGATCAAATATCCCCATCAGTTATGATCAAATAGCCCTATCATTCATGATCAAATAGCCCAATAAGTCATGATCAAATATCCCCATCAGTTATGATCAAATAGCCCTGTCAGTCATGATCAAATAGCCCTATCAGTCATGATCAAATAGACCAATAAGTCATGATCAAATATCCCCATCAGTTATGATCAAATAGCCCTGTCAGTCATGATCAAATAGCCCAATAAGTCATGATCAAATATCCCCATCAGTTATGATCAAATATCCCATCAGTTATGATCAAATAGCCCTGTCAGTCATGATCAAATCAGCCCAATAAGTCATGATCAAATATCCCCATCAGTTATGATCAAATATCCCCATCAGTTATGATCAAATAGCCCTGTCAGTCATGATCAAATAGCCCTATCAATCATGATCAAATAGCCCTATCATTCATGATCAAATATCCCATCAGTTATGATCAAACAGCCCAATAAGTCATGATCAAATATCCCTATCATTCATGATCAAATAGCCCAATAAGTCATGATCAAATATCCCCATCAGTTATGATCAAATAGCCCTGTCAGTCATGATCAAATAGCCCTATCATTCATGATCAAATAGCCCAATAAGTCATGATCAAATAGCCCAATAAGTCATGATCAAATATCCCCATCAGTCATGATCAAATAGCCCAATAAGTCCATGATCAAATAGCCCAATAAGTCATGATCAAATAGCCCAATAAGTCATGATCAAATATCCCATCAGTCCATGATCAAATAGCCCAATAAGTCATGATCAAATAGCCTATCATTCATGATCAAATAGCCCAATAAGTCATGATCAAATAGCCCTATCATTCATGATCAAATAGCCCAATAAGTCATGATCAAATATCCCCATCAGTTATGATCAAATAGCCCAATAAGGTCATGATCAAATAGCCCTATCATTCATGATCAAATAGCCCAATAAGTCATGATCAAATATCCCCATCAGTTATGATCAAATAGCCCTGTCAGTCATGATCAAATAGCCCTATCAGTCATGATCAAATAGCCCTATCAATCATGATCAAATAGCCCAATAAGTCATGATCAAAATATCCCCCATCAGTTATGATCAAATAGCCCTGTCAGTCCATGATCAAATAGCCCAATAAGTCATGATCAAATATCCCCATCAGTTATGATCAAATATCCCCATCAGTTTATGATCAAATAGCCCTGTCAGTCATGATCAAATAGCCCAATAAGTCATGATCAAATATCCCCATCAGTTATGATCAAATATCCCCATCAGTTATGATACAAACAGCCCAATAAGTCATGATCAAATATCCCTATCATTCATGATCAAATAGCCCAATAAGTCATGATCAAATATCCCCATCAGTTATGATCAAATAGCCCTGTCAGTCATGATCAAATAGCCCTATCATTCATGATCAAATAGCCCCAATAAGTCATGATCAAATAGCCCTATCATTCATGATCAAATAGCCCCAAAAGTCATGATCAAATATCCCCATCAGTCATGATCAAATAGCCCTGTCAGTCATGATCAAATAGCCCTATCATTCATGATCAAATAGCCCAATAAGTCATGATCAAATAGCCCTGTCAGTCATGATCAAATAGCCCTATCATTCATGATCAAATAGCCCAATAAGTCATGATCAAATAGCCCTATCATTCATGATCAAATAGCCCAATAAGTCATGATCAAATATCCCCATCAGTTATGATCAAATAGCCCAATAAGTCATGATCAAATAGCCCTATCATTCATGATCAAATAGCCCAATAAGTCATGATCAAATATCCCCATCAGTTATGATCAAATAGCCCTGTCAGTCTATGATCAAATAGCCCTATCAGTCATGATCAAATAGCCCTATCAATCATGATGATGACTTTGATGAAGAAATAAAAAAAATTGAGTCTGTTTATGCTAGCTAGAGCTATCACGACGCGATAATAGATTAGAGGACCTGTGTAATAAGTGGAGGACCTGTTTAGCCAGAATGTCGGATGAAGTTGTATATTTGTCCCCATACGGAGGAATGGGGCATGTTAACTAGTTATAGGGATTGTGTTAACTACTATCTTGTTCATCAAACCTCAATAATTTACATCCCTTGTCCCTTATGGCACCGCAATAGACACGAGCAGGAATGCCCATTAAGGCACATTAAATAATAATAATAAAACCAACCGGAAGCCAGTTCTGAGCACTGCGATGGGATACCACCAGCTACATCACCACAAAGGTCAGGCAGGCCAAGAGCCACGCCCAGAAGGGCAGTGTTTGTGTGGGAGTTCACCAACAGGTAGGCCGGAGCAAGAAGCAATTCGCTGATTGGAAGAGAAGCGCCAATGACATCAGAGGTGGGACGCAAAAACCGTGTCGGCGAGGATCCTCTATTCTCCCTCTTTTCTTGTGCATTCTCGTGAGTCCCCAAAGACCCAAATGACAAAGAGAATCCAAAAGACCCAAACAACCCCAAGGACCCAAATGACAAAGCGGACCCAAAATACACCAATGACTCAGAAGACCCCCAAGGACTCTGAAAATCCAAAATACCCCGAAGACCCAAAAGACACAATGGGCCCCAAAGACCCAAAATACGCTGAAGACACAAAAGACCCAAAAGACTGAAAAGACCCAAAACACCCAATGGACCCCCAAGTACCCAAACTTTTGGTAAGACCCAAAGACACAAAGGACCCTAAGACCTCAAGGACCCAGAAGACCTCAAAGACCAAATCGACCCTAACACCCAAAATATCTGAAGACCCAAAACTGATGGGGATATTTGATCATGACTTATTGGGCTATTTGATCATGACTGACAGGGCTATTTGATCATAACTGATGGGGATATTTGATCATGACTTATTGGGCTATTTGATCATGACTGACAGGGCTATTTGATCATAACTGATGGGGATATTTGATCATGACTTATTGGGCTATTTGATCATAACTGATGGGGATATTTGATCATGACTTATTGGGCTATTTGATCATAACTGATGGGGATATTTGATCATGACTGATAGGGCTATTTGATCATGACTTATTGGGCTATTTGATCATGACTTATTGGGCTATTTGATCATGAATGATAGGGCTATTTGATCATGACTTATTGGGCTATTTGATCATGACTTATTGGGCTATTTGATCATGACTTATTGGGCTATTTGATCATGACTTATTGGGCTATTTGATCATGACTTATTGGGCTATTTGATCATGACTGATGGGGATATTTGATCATGACTTATTGGGCTATTTGATCATGACTTATTGGGCTATTTGATCATGACTTATTGGGCTATTTGATCATGACTGATGGGGATATTTGATCATGACTTATTGGGCTATTTGATCATGACTTATTGGGCTATTTGATCATGACTGATAGGGCTATTTGATCATGACTTATTGGGCTATTTGATCATGACTTATTGGGCTATTTGATCATGACTTATTGGGCTATTTGATCATGACTTATGGGCTATTTGATCATGACTGATGGGGATATTTGATCATGACTGATAGGGCTATTTGATCATGACTTATTGGGCTATTTGATCATGACTTATTGGGCTATTTGATCATGACTGATGGGGATATTTGATCATGACTGATAGGGCTATTTGATCATGACTTATTGGGCTATTTGATCATGAATGATAGGGCTATTTGATCATGATTGATAGGGCTATTTGATCATGACTGACAGGGCTATTTGATCATAACTGATGGGGATATTTGATCATAACTGATGGGGATATTTGATCATGACTTATTGGGCTATTTGATCATGACTGACAGGGCTATTTGATCATAACTGATGGGGATATTTGATCATGACTTATTGGGCTATTTGATCATGAATGATAGGGCTATTTGATCATGACTGACAGGGCTATTTGATCATACCTGATGGCGATATTTGATCATGACTTATTGGGCTATTTGATCATGAATGATAGGGCTATTTGATCATAACTGATGGGGATATTTGATCATGACTTATTGGGCTATTTGATCATGACTGACAGGGCTATTTGATCATAACTGATGGGGATATTTGATCATGACTGATAGGGCTATTTGATCATGACTTATTGGGCTATTTGATCATCATGGATGATGGGGCAACATCATAGCCATTTTACTCATAACCTCCGCTCCGAAAAATGGATGGAGGTTATGTTTTCACCCCTGTCTGTTTGTCCGTTTGTCTGTCCGTTTGTGAACAATATATCTCATAGTTGTGGATGGATTCCGACCAAATTTGGCAGAGATGTAGCGTATGTGACAAGGACTAAATGATTAGATTTTGGTGAAGATTCGGATCCGGCTACTAGAATTTTTAAAGTGATTCTTCACCATTGGGAGATAGGGCCAAAAACGATATATAGCAGGATATCTCAAAAAGTTATGGATGGATTTGGACAAAACTTGCAACAACAATTAGAATCGATTTCATTTCTGAATCATTGGAATCTCCCGTGATGAAGCTAACTCCGAGGGCCTTTCACTCACTCACCGCAGGCAGGTTGGTGGTCTTTCTGTCTTCTCCCGACTCCTCTCCGGCCTTGCTCCCCCAGCTCTCTCTGTGCTCTTTCCCCCCAAATATTCCTACAGGTCGCACAAGATCTGCCAGCAACCCTCTTATGGTGAAATTGCCAAAGTCTAGGCTCTCTGCTCACCTTCACTCCTTCATTCCATTTTTCTCCCGCCTCTGGAACAAACTCCCTCACTCTCTTCAATCCCACTCCTCCCTCCAGGTCTTTAAAACGGCTGTTCACCACCATCTCTTATCTTCCCCCATTCAAAACCTTGATCTTTTCTACCCCAGTTAATTCACCCCAGATCCACTTTTCTGAAATACTGACTTCTTTCCTGGAAGTCCTAGCAGTGTCCATGTGTTTTATACCTCTGTGTCGTGTCCATGTGTCGCTTACCCACGCACGCACGGACGGACGTACGCACGCACGGACGGAGGGACGCACACGCGGACGGTGGGGAAAACCATAGCCCCCTTTCGCTCCACGGTGCGACGGGGGACAATAAGAAAAATTGTAAACCCTATAAATTCAATCGTTTTTCACCAAGTCCATTCCTGTGTACTTTATAAATCCCATGACTACAGGAGGTGCGATTTGTTTTGTTGCTCTCTTGTTGCTCAACAAAACTCAGGTTTTGTTGCTCTTTTAACCTCAATGATTTCACTCTTCGACAAGCCTATGGATACTCTTTCAAATTCACCATAACATGGAATATAGTTGGAATGGTGATGTAGCTGGAGAACCATTAACCAGATAAGTTAAACGACTGGTCTAACCACAACCTTCTGCTTGGGGTCTGCCCCCATATTTACACACAACAAAACAGGCCACTGCAGCCCGACCTTGTATTATCTGCTTTAGGCCTACATGGCAATGATAAGCTTTGGAGAATTGCCATGTTTGCACAAAACTGGACGTCCTTTTCCGGGAAGAACGAGGAGTGACTAATATGAAAGCGAGCCAGGCATACATGCAACTGGTTGTTGTTGTTGTTGTTGTTGTTGTTGTTTATTGTTGTATAGCTTCAGGTAAGTTTTCTGGAACAAGCCCGCAGCAAGAAGAAAGCCAATCGATTTCCCAGGAGTGACCCAGAGACCCCCCATATCCAGGATGGTGTACCCCCTGCCTTCACAATGTCAGGGCCATGACAAAGTTAGAGAGAGAACGAGTGAGAGAACGAGAGACAAGAGGGAGAGAGACAAGTGCGAAAGGGCCGGTCCATAGGGACCGATCGGCACTCTGACTGTGACCGCACTGCCCTGACGAATCGGGGCAGCAGGGAAGAATGGGGAACATTTGGCCCCCAACCTCTGTTCCTCTGTTTGGGGGGTACAACCCCAAAAAGGGTGGGGGGGGGGTACAACCACCGTGAAGAGGCGTCCCGGATAGTTGTTGCAACTGATGGCTGAAGATGCTGGTTCCGCAGCACAGCGAATGGCTTTGTGAATGCGCTGCAACACCAAGGCCTTCACGGGGCCTTTGTGACGTATTCACGAAAGTTTGTTTACGGCGAATAAATAGCTTCATCTTGCTTGGTCCACAATGCATCCCTTAGTAACACAGAAAGCTGAAATTTCGCGTGCCGACAGACATCCAAGACGATACACCTGGAAAAAATCACAGAACCGTCGGAAAGGTCCATAAATGAAAATCTACGTAACAAACAGTAAAAGCGTCTGGGAAAAAAACAAAAATCTACCTCAATCAATATCTAGCATTTGAAAATGATAATTTTTATAACTGGAAACTGTAAAGTAAAAACATCAATTCATATCTAGCAGGAGGTTGGTGATGCTGGCCTATAATCATAAAGCGTCTATTTATTATGTACTTACCCACGAAGCACGGTTTGTTGACGCTTTCAATGTGTAAGCGTACCTCACTAGTATGTATACGTATATATATATATATATATATGTATATGTAGTATATATATGTATATGTTTATATGTATGCATGTATGTATGTGTGTTTCTGCCTGTCTCTCTCTCCGGGCCATACTTTTTTGGCATTTGATCTAATGTCATAAAAGTTTTTCAATCATGCTTTATTATGAGAATATGAATACTTTGGTTAAAAGATCTAAAGGCCAATGTCACATAAAATCGTCAATTTACACCCAATTGACCTGAAATTTTAAGAATGTGCATATTGGGTCACTGAATTGGTTTGCCAACGGAAAGATAGAAACCGATTGTTTTTTTTTTGTTTTGTTTTTTTGACGAAAGATGCCAATCACAAAATGGTGGTGCAACATCGTGCAGCGAGTTGTGGGAGTGCCCATGACAACTCTCCACTCCTCTGGCAACTTCATATCTCGGTTGTCTTCTTCCCTGTCAATGAATGCGAACCGCACTTCTACGAGGCCAACTCTCTTAGTAGAGTAAGCAGCGTCACTACATTCAATCACATCAAGACGCAATCCCTTTAGTCTAGTAGGAAGACTAGGTCCCTCTGCACCCCCCGGAGATATACTTCTAATCAGTGTTTCTAGATTGGAAAAAATGTGTAGAAAATGACTAGCTATGGCCCCAAGCTGAAAAAATGTCCCACATACCATTTTTATGCAAATTACTGCTGCAAATTTTATGCAAAATTATGCAAATTTTATGCAAATTTTTGATGAGGAGTAGAGTTGAGGGGTCTTTGAGGGCTTCATCGAGGTGCTCTCGGTTGCAAGACTGGGTCATTCTGAGAAGCACAGCAGGGTCAGAGATCATGATGTTCTCCTCCTCAGTGAATCTCTCCATCAACAGCCTCTCCATTGCCTCACACACTGTTTTGAGGCAAAAGAGGGACTTTGCGTAGGCCTTTCCACTGAGAACACCTTTGAGAGATCCACTTGTTACTAGTTGTGCCTCAAAGAGAATCTCTGCATATCCAGAACCACGCATCTTGTGTCCAGTGAGCATCCCGATGTAGTTCATGGATGTGTGGAAGGGTCCAATCGTTACTACATGACTAGCAAATTCATTTGGCCAGCGCCAGATGATGGGAAGGGCTTTCATGCAGACACCCAGATCAAATGTATTCAGGACCCATCTCTGACCCACCTCAGCAGTTGCTGCCTCGGAACGCTTCAGTAGCTCACGAACAACTGCGTTGTCTGTGATCGGTTGGTGGATAGGCATGCAGTAGTCGACTGTTGATTTGCTGGGTGGGGGAGAACCAGTTGCAGAGGTGAAACCCCCTAGCCCAGGCACAGGCTGCAGGCCATTGCCATGCCATGCAGGCACCAGGCACAGACCGATCACAGACAACGCAGTTGTTCGTGAGCTACTGAAGCGTTCCGAGGCAGCAACTGCTGAGGTGGGTCAGAGATGGGTCCTGAATACATTTGATCTGGGTGTCTGCATGAAAGCCCTTCCCATCATCTGGCGCTGGCCAAATGAATTTGCTAGTCATGTAGTAACGATTGGACCCTTCCACACATCCATGAACTACATCGGGATGCTCACTGGACACAAGATGCGTGGTTCTGGATATGCAGAGATTCTCTTTGAGGCACAACTAGTAACAAGTGGATCTCTCAAAGGTGTTCTCAGTGGAAAGGCCTACGCAAAGTCCCTCTTTTGCCTCAAAACAGTGTGTGAGGCAATGGAGAGGCTGTTGATGGAGAGATTCACTGAGGAGGAGAACATCATGATCTCTGACCCTGCTGTGCTTCTCAGAATGACCCAGTCTTGCAACCGAGAGCACCTCGATGAAGCCCTCAAAGACCCCTCAACTCTACTCCTCATCAAAAATTTGCATAAAATTTGCATAATTTTGCATAAAATTTGCAGCAGTAATTTGCATAAAAATGGTATGTGGGACATTTTTTCAGCTTGGGGCCATAGCTAGTCATTTTCTACACATTTTTTCCAATCTAGAAACACTGATTAGAAGTATATCTCCGGGGGGTGCAGGGGGACCTAGTCTTCCTACTAGACTACTTCTGATCTAAAATAAAGTCAAAACCGACGTTCCCTCTTTTTCATGTCTTGTGTAGTTCTCACACAGACTTCCACCATCAGCATTCTGGGAATTCAGATTTCCTCATCTCTCCTGGAAGCCACATATTGTAAATACTGCTGGAAAGGTTTCCTAGAAAAATGGGATCTATTTTCCTCATCAGAAAACGCTTAAACCTTTCCCAACTGTTTACTCCAAATCCTAGGTTTGCCCCATGATGTTTGAATAGTGCTCACACATTTGGGGCGATCCTCTCCCATCTCTGATGTGTATCCTTCACCATGTGCAGTATAACTGTCAGACTTCAGCCCACTGTAGAGCAGCAGTTTCTTCTTTGTCCGTCCTCGATAAATTACGACCACAGATGTTACTCTGAAGAATCATCAGCTACACTTCCTTCACCAATATGTCCTCGTTCTGCTCACCTGTACCTACAGCCATCCATTATTACTGTATGTCTGTGCATACTGGCAAAACCCAAACCAAGACCTCGTAGTCCTCGCACTGTGAAACTCTGGAATCAACTGTCTCTTTAATCCCTGCTTCACCAATATAAACCTACAACCTTGAGCAGTTCGAGGCCTGGATCAATAAGCTCTCCCCGATCGAGCCTTTCTCCTTTCTTTTCTATCAGTTCCTTTGTTACAGGAGGTCATCTTGAATGACTGTGGTGTTGCCCTTCTCAATTAAACATGTAATAACTAAATCAAAACCCAAGGTGAAATAATGGCAACCAAACAAGTTGAGTTGAGCAATATGAGGTTTATAAAGGGAAGAGGAGGAGAATAACAAAAAAAGTTATCTGGTGTGAGGGTTTACCCAAAAGACTCCCATATATTGTTACCCTGCGCACGCAAAGCAAAAAGAGGGGTTAAGCAATAGGTTCACGTCTGTTTGTCCGACCTTCTACAAACATCAATTTATGATCGAGGAAGAACTTCGCCTCTTCAGAAAAACAGTTGGTGATTGCTGAAGAAGAAGAGGTTGATGGGCATTAATTTGGCTGTCAAATACAATTGAAGATCATTCCAAACAGGAAGCAAACTGTTTTTAAAGATGTTATAAATCAATAAGAACAAAAAATAGAACACAAATAATCTTCATAATATTTCCAAGAAGCTCCAGTTTTGCAGTACTTGGACATGTTATATATGGTGGTGTAAAAGACTGTGCATCAACGGCGGTAAACTTTCAGAATATATATTTTTTAAACGACTGTTAGAATCATTATTTTATTTCAATTGAATTATTTACCTGAACACTGCGTAGGGTAAGGTGTTCTGTGATCTCTCTAGTTATTGTTACGCTCGCCAGAGGAGAGGGTATTGCATTGAGTCAGTTTGTCTGTTTGTTTGTCGGCACAGAATAAAGATGATTTTCTCTGCAACTGTTGGTCTGATTGACAGGAAATTTTCACCAAAGGTGCAACTCCACCTGTATAATTTTTTAATGATAATAATGACGTCATAGGTCACGTGGTTCGGCCGCCAATTTGGAAAAATCCAAAAAATTGCACCTGTATATCTCGGAAAGCGCTGAATAGAAAAAATTGAGACATGGCTCATTGTAAAGAACTCTCCATGGGGAATAAAATATGTTAATGATGATGTCATAGGTGCCTCCATTATGATGTCATAATTCGACAAGTACAAAACTTCATCCGATCAAGATGAAATTTAATGAACATAATCTCGGAATAAATTAGTTTAGGAAAAAAAATGATGACGTCATCGGTCACGTGGTTCGGCCGCCATATTTGTTTTAACACAAAAGCCTTAAAAACCACTGAAAATACATCCTGGCGAGGGTTTGCAATCTCTGATCGCTCTTTTTCTTGTTTATTGTTGTGCAGGGGATGAGGGTCTGAATAAATCAGAGTGATGGGCATTCGTTACTCCAACAGCCAATCATCCTCTTCTTTAGTGTTTGCTTAATTGTTTTTAGAAACATCTTAAAATGTCCTTGTCAGTGGAACTGCAAATTTGTAAAAGCATAAAACTTACAGGAAAGTTTGTAATTCACGATTCTAAACATAAGCAATATCAGTGTCATAATTACATTTGAAACTTCAAAAGAGGGCCATGCATTGTCATCATCATCATCATCATCGTCCCTCACCATCCCTGCACTCACTATGATCCAATGATCCATATCCATCAATCCATCAAGCAGGAGCGAACATTGCAGTCAGAGCCAAAGTTCCGCCCCTTCTCCCTCATACTCACGTGTCGACACATCCCCTCGCTCTCCTCCCCTCGCCCGACCCTCACTGCTCTCGATACGGTCACACAATAAGTACAGGTCCTGATAGTGACATTGCACAGAATCCTGGGAGAGACGCGGAATCACGTCGTCCTTGCATGCTCTGCTCACCTGGACCATGCTAACATTTCTGCTGCTGGCATTGCTAGCCAGCACCGTTCTCTGCCAGCAAACCCGCTCAAGTAAGCAGAACCTGCATCACCAACTTGCCCTTCACATACACTAAATACCTGCAGATTATTTATTTTAAGAACTCTTTGCATTCGTATATTACGCAGATAGTGAACAATTGCTTTTGTTTGGGTTTATAATTCATATCTGAACCCAGGGTCTAATCACATACACTGTAAATTGCTCAAATTCTAGATATTGTCATGGTAATTAATCAAAAAGCAAAGTGATGGCTCCTAAATTCTTTCTCTACCATGTCATTCATGTATAAGTTCCACCATGGTCCTTGGATCAACATAACAATGTGTTTGAGATAAGTAATAAGCAAAATAGGTCATTGGTTCCAGTAAGGTTGGCAACACAGGCATGATGGGCCAAATGGCCTTTCATCATAGATGAGTTTCCTTTTTTTTTTTTTTTTTTTTACAGAATCGAGGCTCGTGTAAGACCCAACACATTGGACATGAAAGCATGCACAGATACATAAAACATGCAATTAAGGGAGACAAATCCATCGACCAAAGGTGGAGATTATGTTTTCACCCCCGTCTGACCGTTTGTCTGTCCGTTTGTGAACAATATATATAAAAAAGTTGTGTACGGATTCGGACGAAATTTGGCAGAGAGGTAGCGTATGTGACAATGACGAAATGAGTAGATTTTGGTGAGGATACGAATTCGGATCCGGCTAGTAGAAATTTTTAAGTGATTCTTCACCATTGGGAGTTAGGGCCAAAAACGATACAAAGCAGGAAATCTCAAAAAGTTATCGACGGATTTGGACGAAGCTTGTTGGACAGGTTGTGTGTGTGACAAGGAAGAATCGATTCAATTTTGGTGAAGATCTGGATCCGGATCCGGCTAGTAGAATTTTTTCAGCGATTCTTCACTATAGAGTGATGTGGCCAAAAATGCTTTATAGCAGGATATCTCAAAAAGTTAAGGACGGATTAGGACGAAACTTGGTGGAGAGGTTATGGTTGTGAAACGGTCTAATCGTTTCGATTTTGGTAAAGATCTGAATATGGATTCGGCGACAATAATTATTTAATTTTTAAGTGATTCTTCACCATTGAGAGATCGGGTGAAAAGCGATTTATAACATGATATTTAAAAAAAGTTATGGACGAGTTATGAATACACTTGGTGGATTAGTTGGTTAGATGACAAGAACAAGGCGATTCGATTTTGGTTGAGGTCCGAATACAGATCCGGCCGATCAGTGGATACAAAACGTAACTTCACCAGGCAGAGGTATGCTCTCTACTGAGTGGTGCTCTAGTTATATATATATATATATATATATATATATATATATATATATATATATATATATATATACACACACAGACCTGGCATTTAACATGGAATTTTTTTTTTCTTGACTTGGGTTTACTTTCTTATCTCAGTATATCAATCTGGTGAGTTTCTTTTACACTTTGGTGATTTATTTGTTAAAAGAACCATGTCACTGATTGTCTGTCGCAGCAAGAAGTCAACAACAGGATTATATCACAGGTGGCGTGGCAAAATGTACGGACAGGTGCATTTGATGATTGGCTTCACAGCCGGGTATACAAGGGTTGTTGCGTTCTGTATTAGTGGAAAACAACAGCTGCACGTCTCCAAAAGTTATTGCCGCTTCCTCTGGAGATGGTCCGTCAACTCGACAATGCTGTTTGTCATGGAGTGGTGGCTTTACGAAATTACGGCATGAAACAGCGTGCTGTTGCTCAGCAGTATGGCATCACTCAAGGTCAGGTCTCAAAGATCCTGAAACGAAATGCTCAGAGGGGTGTCGCTACTCCAATACCGAGGCCAGGATGTCCCCGCAGAACCACAAGGAGGGATGATCGCCAGCTGCACCGGTTAGTCCGCAATGGCGGTACCAAGTCAGCTAATTGGCTTAGGGCTGAGTGGTAGCAACTGACAAATGTGCCTGTATCCAGAAGGCTAGTCAACCAACGACTGGTTCAAGCAGGCTATCGTGCCAGGCGTCCCATGAGAAAGCCACGCCTGAGCAGACAACACCGCCAGCGCCGATTGCAGTGGGCCAGAGAGCACCGTCGATGGCAGCCAGGACACTGGAATCACGTGATCTTCAGTGACGAGTCTAGATTTCTGGTCTATCTTCAAGATGGCCGCGTCCGAGTACGCAGACAAGTGCATGAAGCCAACAACAAAGATTGTATAGTGCCAAGAGTCCAAGCTGGAGGTGGTGGGGTGACCGTTTGGGCTGCTTTTCATGCAGGGGGCAAAACTGACCTGGTTGTTCTGAATGGAAACCTGAACCAGTTCAAGTGCAGGGCCATTCTGGGAGAAACATTGCTTCCATTTGCTCGTGCAGCCTTTCGAGGAAACTTTGTCTTCCAAGATGACAATGCACGGCCTCATCATGCTCGCATGATCCAACACTTTCTTGCTGACCGTGGTGTGGAGCATATGGAGTGGCCTGCCATGTCCCCGGATATGAATCTGATAGAGAACTTGTGGGCAGAATTAACGCATCAAATCGACCACTTGGAGCAGCAGCCGACCTCTGTGCGTGAATTGCAGCAGACTATTGTCACTGCATGGCAAGCGATCCTGTCCAAACCTTGGCAAATCTCGTGAACAGCATGCCTCGACGTGTACGTGCTCTCCTGAATGCTCGTGGGGGTTACACGAAGTACTGAACTGTCATTTTACTGTCCGTAATCCCGGTCATAACTTAACTTTTGTTTTTGTTAAAAAATTTTTTGGCTCATGTGCAAAATAAAGAGATACTTCTGGAAAACGTACAGAAGTTTAACACAGTACTGCCCATGAATTGAGTTCGATATCAGTTTACATCACTTTCAAGGATCAATTTATTTGCTTCGAAATGTCAAATGTGGTTTTTGTTTCTTTTAAAGGTCACATTAACAAAACCTAGAATAATTTCTACATAATTCCAATGAACTTTTGGTTCTAAGACATCTTGAAAAGTAGGTTCACCCCCACAAAAAAAATATTCCATAATAAATGCCAAGTCTGTATATATATATATATATATATATATATATATATATATATATATATATATATATATATATATACAGTATATATATAATATATATATATATATATATATATATATATATATATATATATATATATATATATATACTATATATATATATATATACTATATATACTATATATATATATATATACTATATATACTATATATATATATATATACTATATATATATATATATACTGTGGCGGACACAAAAGCCCACTGGCGTGGTGACATCATTCCACGCACCAAGTGGGCGGTGGCCACGCCCGAGGGGTAGGCGTGGCCTCATGATATACCCCGGGCGACCAGCCCGGACCCGGAGGAGGAGGAGTACAGTGTTACAGTGTCGTCTTACAATAAAGACGTTTATATGTTACCGCTTGTCCGCTTCCTCCTTGCTCACAAGCAGCGCGCGTAACGCCGCGCTTTACTGGTGACCCTCGACGTTGGATCTGCCGGAGCGATCCTTCCACACGCGACGCCATCGCCATGGCCGCCTTCGTCAAACTTCTGGAATTTTGGGAGGCTCAGGCCGAAGTCTGGTTCGTCCAGGCCGAAGCCCAATTTCAGCTTCGGCACCTCACCGGCGATGACACGCGCTACTGCCACGTCGTCGCCTCCCTCGGGCCCGGCACGGCCGCTCGAGTTGTGTCCGTCCTTCGCCACCCACCGGACGGCCACAAGTACGAGGCACTCAAGCGGCTACTCCTAGCCACGTTCAGCCTCACGGACGACGCACGGGCCGACCGCCTCCTGGATCTCCCCGAGCTCGGTGAGACGCGCCCGTCGGTCCGAATGGACCATATGCTGTCACTGTTGGGCGACGAAGCCCCCGGTTCGCTATTCCGGGCGCTTTTCCGTCGCCAACTTCCAGCGCAGGTTCGCCTCGCGTTGGCCGGGACCGGGCTAACGGAACCCCGAGCATTGGCGGCCGAGGCGGACAAGTACTTCGCCACTTCGGACACGCGGGCGAGCGTTGGCGTGGCCGTCACGGCCTTCGACGCTGCTGTTCCACAGCATCATCTTCTACAGCACGCTGAGTTTCAGCAGCATGCTGATACGCACCTCGTGAACGCCGCCACGCCCCGCCCACCGCCGCGGCGAAAACCGCCACCGCGGGGAAACCCGTCGACTCCACCGGCCTGGCGGAGCCAGCCGCGCTCCTCCAGCTCCACCACCTGGTGCTGGTTCCACGCCAAGTTCGGCCACGAAGCTCGGCGGTGTCATCCGCCGTGCTCCTTCAACGGGTCGGGAAACGCCCGGGCCGGCGCTCAATTGTGGCGATGAGCGCCGGCCGTTCGAGCAGCCTGCTGTTCATAACGGACACCTTCTCCGGGCGCCGTTACCTGTGCGACGCGGGAGCACAGGTGAGTGTCATTCCCGCCGGCACGTCAGACAAGCACGCCGCGGGTGGGGGCCCCGCGCTGCTTGCCGCGAACGGGACGCCCATCCGTACGTACGGAAAACGCTGCCTCTCTCTGCGGTTTGGAGGGCAGGTTTTCCGATGGACGTTCGTCACCGCCGACGTGCCCATGGCACTGCTTGGCGCGGACTTCCTGTGCGCTAATGGGCTCCTGGTCGACGTCAAGCGCAGACGGCTTGTCCAGGCCGAGACGTTCAGCTCGCTCGCATGTGCGTTGCCCAGCTCAACGAGCGGCTTGCCAAGCGGCTTGCCGAACGATTCGGTTCCGGCCACGTTGGTCTGTACGCTTCCGGCAGCGGACGCATTCACCCGCCTCCTCGCCGGCTTCCCGGCCCTCACGCGGCCCACCTTCTCGGCGGGGGCCGTCAAGCACGGGGTGGCCCATCACATCCCCACCGTCGGGCCACCGGTCTACGCCCGGGCACGGCGCCTCGAGCCGACGAAGCTGGCGGTGGCAAAAGCGGAGTTCGCTACCCTGGAGCGACTCGGCATCGTTCGGCGCTCAGAGAGCGCTTGGGCGTCGCCGCTGCACATCGTGCCGAAGCCCGGCGGGGGATGGCGACCGTGCGGGGACTATCGCCGTCTCAATGACGCCACGACTCCCGACCGCTACCCCGTCCCCCACATTCAGGACTTTTCCGCCCGTTTGGCGGGCAGGTCCTTCTTCTCGAAGGTGGACCTCATACGCGGCTACCATCAGGTCCCCGTCAGGCCGGAGGACGTCCCGAAGACGGCGGTCATCACGCCATTCGGACTCTTCGAGTTCCTGCGCATGCCCTTCGGTCTGAAGAATGCGGCTCAGGCGTTCCAGCGACTGATGGACAGCGTCCTGCGCGACTTGGATTTTGTCTACGTCTACCTGGACGATATCCTCGTCGCCAGCGCGTCCCGCGAAGAGCACCTACGCCACCTCCGCACGCTCTTCGAACGCCTGGGCCAGCATGGCCTGATTGTGAACCCCGCAAAGTGCCGGTTCGGCGCCGCCACAATCGATTTTCTGGGGCACCGTGTCACCAGGCACGGAGCCGTCCCCCTGCCGGCCAAGGTGGAGGCGGTGAAGGGGTTTCCGCGCCCCCGCACGATCAGAGGGCTGCAGGAGTTCCTGGGCATGGTGAACTTTTACCATCGGTTCCTGCCCCGTATCGCCCAGCTCCTGCGCCCCCTGCACGAAGCTCTCCGAGGTAAGCCGGGCAAAGGCGACGTTACCTGGACCGAGCAGATGGACACGGCGTTCACGGGCGCGAAGCTCGCCTTGGCTAACGCCACCATGCTCGCGCACCCGGCGCCCGATGCACCGATCGCCCTCACCACCGATGCCTCGGACTACGCGGTGGGCGCGGTGCACGAGCAATGGGTGCGTGGAGCTTGGCAACCGCTGGCGTTCTTTAGCCGGCAGCTTCGCCCGCCCGAACGCCGTTACAGTACCTTCGACCGCGAGTTGCTCGGACTTCACTTGGCGGTCAGGCACTTCCGCCATCTGCTCGAGGGCCGGGCGTTCACTGCCTTCGTCGACCACAAGCCGCTGATCTTCGCGATGGGCAAGGTCACCGAGCCGTGGTCGGCCCGGCAGCAGCGTCACCTCTCGGCCGTGTCCGAGTACACGACGGACATCCAGCACGTCGCGGGGAAGGACAACCCGGTGGCGGATTGCCTTTCCCGGGCCGTCGCCCACGCAGTCCACCTCGGCATCGACTATGCCCGGATGGCCGCGGACCAGGCCGCTGACCCCGACGTCCAGGCCTTGCGGACCGCCGTCACGGGCCTCCGCGTCACCGAGGTGCCGTTCGACGGCGCGGGCGCGGCCCTCTTGTGCGACATCTCCCTCGGGCGTCCTCGCCCCATTGTGCCCGCGGGCTGGCAGCGCCAGGTGTTTGACGCCATCCACGGCCTGTCCCACCCGGGCGCGAGGGCCTCCCAAAGGCTGATCGCCGACAAGTTCGTCTGGCATGGCCTCCGGAAGGCCGTCCGCGGCTGGGCCAGGACATGCCTCGCGTGCCAGCGCGCCAAGGTGCACCGGCACACCCAGGCCCCGTTGGCCCCGTTCACGGTGCCGGAACGCCGGTTTGACCACGTCCACGTGGACCTGGTGGGACCTCTGCCCCCCTCGCGGGGTTTCACCCACGTCCTCACCATGGTGGACCGCACCACCCGGTGGCCGGAGGCCGTGCCCTTGGCGTCGACAACGGCGGCCGATGTCGCGCAGGCTTTCATCGCCACCTGGGTCGCCCGGTTCGGCGCCCCCTCAGACATCTCATCCGACCGCGGCCCCCAGTTCACCTCGGAGCTTTGGGGGGCGGTTGCGCAGGGGCTCGGGGTCCGGCTGCACCGAACCACGGCCTACCACCCCCAGGCTAACGGCCTGTGTGAGCGATTTCACCGCTCATTGAAGGCCGCGCTCCGGGCCACCCTCCGCGACGGCGGCTGGGTCGACAGGCTCCCCTGGGTCCTGCTGGGCCTCCGGACGGCGCCCAAGGAGGACCTGCGCGCATCCGCGGCGGAGTTGGTCTTCGGGCAACCGCTGCGGGTGCCGGGCGAGTTCCTCCCCGACTCCACGGCACCATGGTCCGCGGCACAGCAGCGCTCCGCTCTGCAAGAGACCGCCCAGAGGTTCGCCCCGGTGCCAACGGCATGCCACGGGCACCCACCGACGCACGTCGCCCCGGAGCTTCGCACGGCGGAGTACGTCTTCGTCCGCCACGATGCCCATCGGACACCACTGCGGCCCCCGTACGACGGGCCTTTCCGCGTGCTGGAGACCGGGGCGAAGCACTTCACCCTGGACATCGGCGGTACTCCTGACCGCGTTTCGGTAGACCGCCTCAAGCCGGCCCACCTCGATGTGGACCATCCACCGCCAGTGGCCCGACCCCCACGTCGGGGCCGCCCTCCTGCGGGCGGACCCCCGGCACCGCCCAGCCCCGCCGCCACGCCGCCCGCCGGTCCTGCACCCATCCCAGGGGCAGCCAGGGGCATCCCACCTGGCATCCCTGCACCCCGGACGCCGCCGATCGCCAGGGGGCGCTTCGGCCGGGTCATTCGTCTGCCCCGCAAACTGGCCCTCCAGGTGCGCGGGAATTCTGGGGGGGCGCGTGTGGCGGACACAAAAGCCCACTGGCGTGGTGACATCATTCCACGCACCAAGTGGGCGGTGGCCACGCCCGAGGGGTAGGCGTGGCCTCATGATATACCCCGGGCGACCAGCCCGGACCCGGAGGAGGAGGAGTACAGTGTTACAGTGTCGTCTTACAATAAAGACGTTTATATGTTACCGCTTGTCCGCTTCCTCCTTGCTCACAAGCAGCGCGCGTAACGCCGCGCTTTAATACTATATATACTATATATATATATACTATATATATATATACTATATATATATATACTATATATATATATACTATATATACTATATATATACTATATACTATATATACTATATATATACTATATATACTATATACTATATATATACTATATATATACTATATATATATATACTATATATCTATATATATAAAGTAGAGTTGGCCTCTATCTATGATCTCTAAGATCTCGAGAACCCGTGGACGGATTTGCGAGCGGAAAGTACTGTTCGACTCGGGATGGTCCCAGGAATGTCACGGAGACATAAACATTTAAAAAATTTCGGGTTTTAAAATTAGCGTATTATTAGCACTAGCAAAAGAGAGAGGGATTCGAAGGGAGGGAGCGCAGCGCTTCTAGCGCTTCTGACTACAGCACACCTTAAAATTAAAAAAACTTCGGGTCTACAATCTCTAAGATCTCGAGAACCCGTGGACGGATTTGCGAGCGGAAAGTACTGTTCGACTCGGGATGGTCCCAGGAATGTCACGGAGACATAAACATTTAAAAAATTTCGGGTTTTAAAATTAGCGTTCCCCTCCCCTCCTCTTCCCCCTCCCCTCCTCCTCCCACTCCCGTGCAAAGCCGGGTACCTCTGCTAGTACTATATATACTATATATATATAAACTATATATACTAATATACTATATATATATATACTATATATACTATATATATATATATAAATATATATATGATATATATATATATATAGTCGTGGCCAAAAATATTGGCACCCTTGCACTTATTTCCAATAACTCACAATTTTCTCGAAAAATAAGTTGAAATTGACAAAAGTATTTGGTCTCCACAATTCATTATTTCACTGTTAATATTACAGTTTAGAAATTGCGAAAGGCGAGAAGACGAGGCCATTTCGTAGGGTTCAAAGCTTGATTATTCAAACAGGAATCTCCAGCACACTCTAAACTCGAACGGAAGTGGTAAAGCTTTTATAAAGCCAAAACCCTCTTCGGAGGGCGTGGCTCCCACAACCACGCGTGCGTCACGTCCAACAAACCAAAAGCCCGTGCATGTGGATTAGACCAAACATAAGTTAACCGTCACATGCGGATAAGTTAACCGCGACATGCGAATAAGGTAACCCTACATGCGCCCCCCCCTCCCCAGAATTCACTCCACGGGCGTGTACGTAGTTCGCAGGCACGCTCGGCAGTGCCGAGAAGGCTCGAGCAGTGCACGGCCTCGGTATGTGCGAAAAAACGCAGCCGTGGGGTTGAGCCGACGGAGAGGCTGGTCAAGTCCTCGGGGGAGGCTGCCGAGGTTCCTCGCGGGCCTCCCGAGGTTGCAGTTCGCGGGTGCGGTGCTGAGAAGGCTCGAGCAATGCTCGGCCTCGGTGCACGCGAAAAGTGGCTGAGCCAACCGAGGGGCTGGTCAAGGCCTCGGGGGAGGCTGCCGAGGTTCCTCGCGGGCCTCCCGAGGATGCAGAGTCGGAGAAGTAGTGGCGCAAGTTGCAGCTTTCTACACGCGAGCTGTAGTTGTAGAGTGTAGTTGCGCGAAGGTGACGAGCAGCCGTGCGCGCGAAGGTAACGAAGCAGCCGTGCCGCCAATGTCAGTGCGCATGCAAGAGATGAGCAGCAGTGCCACCCACACCTCGTAACTGCGTCCCTTCGGAGGGTCCTGGAGCAGGCTCGCCCCTCCGGTCGTAGAGGAGGAGCCGAGCGCGGTGCGCGAACCACATGGCCGCTCGTCGTTGCCAACTCTGGCAGTTCGATCGAAACTGCCGTGTTCGTTTGCAGCCCCCGAATCCGTTCGGGGGCAGCTGGGGTCACGAGTTTAGAAGTTGCGAAAGGCGAGAAGACGAGGCCATTTCGTAGGGTTCAAAGCTTGTTTATTCAAACAGGAATCTCCAGCACACTCTAAACTCAAACGGAAGTGGTAAAGCTTTTATAAAGCCAAAACCCTCTTCGGAGGGCGTGGCTCCCACAACCACGCGTGCGTCACGTCCAACAAACCAAAAGCCCGTGCACGTGGATTCGACCAAACATAAGGTAACCGTCACATGTGGATAAGTTAACCGCGACATGCGAATAAGGTAACCCTACAACAGAACCTTTGTTTTTGATTCAGAACTTAATATATCCTTTTAAATCAAAAAATATAAAGAAATAGCATTGACAAAATTATCGACACCCGATACATACTATTTGATAGCACGGCCTTCAGACAAAATAACTGCAGTCAAGTGCTTCCTATAGCCATGTATGAGCTTCCTACACCTCTCGACTGGCAGTTTGGCCCACTCTTCTTGTGCAAACTGCTCGAGTTTTCCCAGATTTGAAGGGTGCCTTCACCCAACTGCTGTTTTCAGATCTCCCCACAGGTGTTCAATGGGATTTAGATCTGGACTCATTGCTGACCACTTCAGAACATTCCAGTATTTTGTCTTGAACCATTCCTGGGTGCTTTTTGAAGTGTGTTTGGGGTTATTGTCCTGCTGCAAGACCCATGACCTTCGACAGAGACCCAGCTTTCTGACACTGGGTTGAACATTGCGCTCCAAACTGCCTTGGTAATCAATCTCCTGATTTCATGATGCCATACACACATTCAAGGCACCCAGTGCCAGTCAGCACAGCAACCCCAAAACATCACTGAACCTCCTCCTTGTTTGACTGTAGGGAAGGTGTTCTTTTCTTTGAAGGCTTCATTTTGTTTTCTGTAAACATAGAGATTATGTGCTTTACCAAAAAGCTATAATTTGGTCTCCTCTATCCACAGGACATTCTCCCAGAAGGATTTTGGCTTGTTCAGGTGTGTTTTGGAAAACTCCAGTTGGGCTTTCTTTTGTGTCTCTCCCTCTCAGCAGTTGGGTCCTCTTGGGTCTCCTACCATATAACCCCCTTTCATTGAGTTGGCGATGGATGGTGCGAGCTGAAAATGTCGAACCTTGTGTCTGAAGGTTAGCTTGAATCTGTTTGGCAGTTGATCAAGGCGCTTTCTCCACCATTCAAACAATCCTTCGCTGCAATCTTCGATCAAGTTTTCTCTTGTGGCCACGTCCAGGGAGGTTGGCTACAGTGTTATGGGCCTTCAACTTCCTGATAACATTGCGTACGATGGGCACAGCAACATCAAGGTCCCAGGAGATAGACTTGTGGCCTTGAGATTGTCCATGCTTGGTACAATCTTCTGTCTGACCTCCTCAAACAATTCTCTGGTTTTCTTTCTTTTCTCCATGCTCATTGCGGTTCACACAGTGACACAAAACAGCAGAATGAATCCTTTTCTCTATTCAAACAGGTTGAATGAGTGATTTTTTATGTTGCAGTCACCTACAACTCACAAAAGGTGAGTTCAATTCCAAGGTAAAGGAGAATCTTCCAAAGTAAATTGCTCTCTCTCATGCACAGATTTATCCCATCTCGTCTTCAGTTGTCATACCCTTCCTCCTGTCCATGGTACATGGAATCTTGTGGTGAGGCTATTGTGCAGAAACAACTTGCTTTCGTCTCCTGGAAAGCAAATCCAACGGAAGGAAATCTCATTTCCTTCCACAAAGCCCGAAACAAGTGCTCTCCCTACCTCTTCCACCTCTTCCACATCTTACCCTACCCCTCCTCCCCCCTGTTCTGTATCTGATGCTCCCCCTTCCTCTTCATTAACGGTATGGACCTCAAACATCCGGGGCCTTCGTTCAAACTTAACTGATCTCTCCATACAGGTTGCTTCTGTCAAACCAGACGTGATCTGCTTAACAGAAACTTTCCTCCTTTATGATGTCTCTGATTCCATAGTATCTCTCCCGGGCTACTCCCTCCTCCGGTATGATAGACCTGAGCCTCGTCCTGGAGGCGGGGTTGCTATCTTTATCAAAAACTCTCTTCCTCACTCGCCCTGCACTGCACTCTCTCCACCTCACCCCCAGGAATACCTCTGGCTACGGCTTCCCCTTCGCTCCCACCTCTTGTTCATATGTGTGTTGTACCGTCCACCAAACAGTGATGACTCCATCTACATCTCGCTGTCTGATGATATGGACCAACTTCTATCTACTCATCCCAACTCTCTCTTCCTCATATGTGGTGATTTCAACTGTCATCATGCCAGTTGGCTGGGTGTGGGTACCTCTCTCACCAGCCATGGCTCCTCAGCAAAGGACTTCTGCGACTCACTGGGACTGACACAATCTGTCAATTTCCCGACCCGGATCTCAGTCAACGGAACATCTTCTCTTCTGGACTTGGTTATGACTAACTTCCCTGAAAATGTCTGCTGCTCTTCTTCTGCTCCGATCGGATCATCTCATCATGTCCTTGTTAAAGTGGACATCTCTCTGACCATCCTCAGGGAGCCTGCTCAGCGTCGACGAGTCTGGCATTTCACTCAGGCCAACTGGCACGGTCTTCAAGCAGCCATCAATCATCTGGACTGGTCTCCCATCTCTACCACCTCTGACATCAACTCATCCTGGGAATTCTTCCAAAGTAAATTGCTCTCTCTCATGCACAGATTTATCCCATCTCGTCTTCAGTTGTCATACCCTTCCTCCCGTCCATGGTACACGGAATCTTGTGGTGAGGCTGTTGCCCAGAAACAGCTTGCCTTCGTCTCCTGGAAAGCAAATCCAACGGAAGGAAATCTCATTTCCTTTCACAAAGCCCGAAACAAGTGTGTGTCCACCCTCAGGAGAGCCAGGAAACAATATCTCTCCGTTCTCAAGACCGAACTCTCTTATCTGTCTCCCTCTTCCAAATCCTGGTGGCGTCTGGTCAAATCCGTTTCTGGTGTTTGTTCCCCCTCCATCCCCTCCCTTACCTCAAACGGCTACACAGCTGACTCCGCACGTGAAAAAGCTGAATGCCTCAACTCTGTGTTTGCCTCTAAATCTTGTGTCCCAAACCCATCCCTCTCTGTACCCACCATACCCAGTCGTACCCTGCTGCTCCTGGACTCCGTGTCCTTTCCTCCTGACAAGGTGGAAAAGTTTCTGTCAACCCTCGACTCTGATTCTGCAACTGGACCCGACGGCATCAGCCCACGGGTCCTAAAATCCTGCTCTGCTGCTCTATCTCACCCTCTCTCTGTTCTCTTCACCCTCTCTTTTGCTCAAGGTCAACTGCCATCTGCTTGGAAATCAGCCAACATCACCGCTTTGCACAAAAAAGGTGCAAAAACAGATCCTAGCAACTACAGACCAATCAGCCTTCTCCCAATTATCAGCAAAGTCATGGAATCCATCATTGCTTCTGATATGAAATCTTTCCTCTTCTCCAATGGCTTGATCTCTGATCATCAATTTGGTTTCAGACCAGGTCACTCTACTCTGGACATGCTGCTTCTGCTGTCTCAACAATGGATGGAGGTCCTCAATGCCAAACAGGAAATTAGAGCTGTCTCCCTCGACATATCACGTGCCTTCGACACGGTCTGGCACCCCGCTCTGCTCACCAAACTCTCCTCCTTTGGTATCCATGGAAATCTCCACGCATGGCTGGCGGACTTCCTCTCTAGTCGTCGTCAACGTGTGGCCCTGAATGGGTTTCTCTCATCTCCTCTTCCTGTTCAGGCTGGAGTTCCCCAAGGCAGTGTTCTGGGCCCCGTGCTTTTTCTGGTCTTCATCAATGATCTCTCTGACTCTCTCGAAAATCCTCTCTATCTCTTTGCTGATGACTCCACTCTCTGCCGCTCCATTCCTCTTCCCTCAGATCGGCAGTCTGCTGCCTCCTCACTCTCTGAAGACCTGGACAAAATCACAGACTGGTCAAACAAGTGGAACATGTCTTTCAATCCTGACAAATCTCACACTCTTACTATGTCTCTCCGAAAAGATCGACTGGACAACCCTCCCATCTACTTTCTCAACAATCCTCTCCAAGAAGTTCTGTCGCTCAAGATTTTGGGTCTCACTATCTGCCATGATCTTTCTTGGGAAAACCACATTTCCAAGCTGGCCTCCAAAGCCAGTCGCCGACTGGGCATCCTCCGTCGTGCGAAGTCCTTCCTCGGCACGCCTGAGCTCCTCACCACATACAAGGCTTTCATCCGCAGCTCAATGGAATACTGTTCTCCCCTATGGGCCGGTGCTCCTGCCTCACACCTAGCTCGGCTTCACGCTGTTGAAACCAAAGCTTTCAGAATTATTGGAATCTCCCGCGATGAAGCTATCTCTGAGGGCCTTTCACTCACTCACCGCAGGCAGGTAGGTGGTCTTTCTGTCTTCTACCGACTCCTCTCCGGCCTTGCACCCCCAGCTCTCTCTGTGCTCTGTCCCCCAAATATTCCTACAGGTCGCACAAGATCTGCCAGCAACCCTCTGATGGTTAAACTGCCGAAATCTCGGCTCTCCGCTCACCTTCACTCTTTCATTCCTCTTTTCTCCCGCCTCTGGAACAAACTCCCTCACTCCCTTCAATCCCACTCCTCCCTCCAGGTCTTTAAAACAGCTGTTCACCACCATCTCTTATCTTCCCCCATCCAAAACCTTGATCTTTTCTACCCCCACTAATTCACCCCAGATCCACCTTGTTTGAAATTCCAACTTCTTTCCTGGAAGTCCTGGCAGTGTCCATATGTTTTATACCTCTCCCACTGCCCCCTTCCCACGCCCCCCCCCCCCAAAGCCCTCGCCCTCTCTCAGATCTCTCGATGTCTCCATGTCTCTCGGTCCCTGCTCTCAAATGTTGTGTTTGTGTCCTTCCCCCTCTCTCCCCATCTTGTCTACCGCTCCCTATGTTATATGTTTTATGTGTAGGTTTGTCTTTCTGTGTGATTAATGTTCGCTCTTTCACGAGCCTCGATATTGTATACAAAACAAACAAAAAAAAAAAAAAAAAAAAAAAAAAAAAAGTGTGTGTCCACCCTCAGGAGAGCCAGGAAACAATATGTTCCCCCTCCATCCCCTCCCTCACCTCAAACAGCCACACGGCTGACTCCGCACATGAAAAAGCTGAATGCCTCAACTCTGTGTTTGCCTCTAAATCTTGTGTCCAAAACCCATCCGTCTCTGTACCCACCGTACCCAGTCGTACCCAGCTGCTCCTGGACTCTGTGTCCTTTCCTCCTGACAAGGTGGAAAAGTTTCTGTCAACCCTCGACTCTGATTCTGCAACTGGACCTGACGGCATCAGCCCACGGGTCCTAAAATCCTGTTCTTCCGCTCTTTCACTCCCTCTCTCTGTTCTTTTCACCCTCTCTTTTGCTCAAGGTCATCTGCCATCTGCTTGGAAATCTGCCAACATCACCGCTTTGCACAAAAAGGTGCAAAAACAGATCCCAGCAACTACAGACCAATCAGCCTTCTCCCAATTATCAGCAAAGTCATGGAATCCATCATTGCTTCAGATATGAAATCTTTCCTCTTCTCCAATGGCTTGATCTCTGATCATCAATTTGGTTTCAGACCTGGTCACTCTACTCTGGACATGCTGCTTCTGCTTTCTCAACAATGGATGGAGGTCCTCAATGCCAAACAGGAAATTAGAGCTGTCTCCCTTGACATATCACGTGCCTTCGATACGGTCTGGCACCCCACTCTGCTCACCAAACTCTCCTCTTTTGGTATCCATGGAAATCTCCACGCATGGCTGGCGGACTTCCTCTCTGGTTGAAGGCAACGTGTGGCCCTGAATTGATTTCTCTCATCTCCCCTTCCTGTTCTGGCTGGAGTTCCCCACGGTGGTGTTCTGGGCCCTGTGCTTTTTCTGGTCTTTATCAATGATCTCTCTGACTCTGGAAAATCCTCTCTATCTCTTTGCTGATGACTCTACTCTCTGTCGCTCCATTCTTCATTCCTCAGATCGGCAGTCTGCAGCCTCCTCACTCTCTGCAGACCTGGACAAAATCACAGACTGGGCAAACAAGTGGAACATGTTTTTCAATCCTGACAAATCTCACACTCTTACGATGTCTCTCCGAAAAGACCGACTGGACAACCCTCCCATCCACTTTCTGAATAATCCTCTCCAAGAAGTTCTGTCACTCAAGCTTTTGCGTCTCACTATCTGCCATGATCTTTCCTGGGAAAACCACATTTCAAATCTGGCCTCCAAAGCCAGTTGCCGACTGGGCATCCTCCGTCGTGCGAAGTCCTTCCTTGGCACACCTGAGCTCCTCACCACATACAAGGCTTTCATCTGCAGCTCAATGGAATACTGCTCTCCCCTCTGGGCTGGTGCTCCTGCCTCACACCTAGCTCGTCTTCACGTTGTTTAAACTAAAGCTTTCAGAATCATTGGAATCTCCCACGAGGAAGCTAACTCCAAGGGCCTCTCACTCACTCACCCCAGGCAGGTTGGTGGTCTTTCCGTCTTCTACCGACTCCTCACTGGCCTTGCCCCCCCAGCTCTCTCTGGGCTCTGTCCCGCAAATATTCCTACAGGTCGCACAAGATCTGCCTGCAACCCTCTTATGGTTAAACTGCCAAAATCAAGACTCTCTGCTCACCTTCACTCCTTCATTCCTCTTTTCACCCGCCTCTGGAACAAACTCCCTCACTCTCTTCAATCCCACTCCACCCTCCAGGTCTTTAAAACATCTGTTCACCACCATCTCTTATCTTCCCCCATCCAAAACCTTGATCTTTTCTACCCCCGCTAATTTCACCCCAATTCCACTTTTTTGAAATACCAACTCCTGTCCTGGAAGTCCTTGGTGTCCTTGTGTTTTATACTTCAAACTTCCCACGCCTCCTCCCCCCAAGCCCTCTCCCTCCCACACATCTCCCTGCTCTCAAATGTTGCGTGCTCTCAAGTGTTTGTGTGCTTCCCCTTCTCTCCCCATCTTGTCTTCCGCTCCCTCTTTTCATATATTTTGTTTGTCTGGTTGATTTGTTTGTGAAGTAAATGTCAGCTCTTTCACGAGCCTCGATTCAGTATACAAAAAAAAAAAAAAAAAAAAATCACCTGCTTGAAATCTAATTATTTCTGACAACTTCTCAAAGGTACAAATAATATTGTCCCGGCCATTTTAGGATTTCTGTGTGAATAAGCTAAGATTGAGTAATTTTTTCAGCTTTTTTTGTTTTTTTTTCCACTGCAAACCAAAGAAATACATTTGTGGACGCCAAATTTTTTTTTTAATTTCAACAATTTTCTGGAAGAAATGGTGCATTATTTGAAAAAAGTGCAAGGGTGCCAATATTTTTGGCAACGACTGTATAATAGGTTAATGCTGACTGTCTTCTGTTCTATCCTGAAACACAGAAACGCTCCTCGGAGAGAAAAAAAGGATGAAGTAAAAGTTGTTTCAAATTAATCCAAACTTACAGGAAAATTATAACAAAAATTCATTCTGACCAAAAATTGAACCTCGGTGGTGTATAAGGCATCAAACCGCTCCTTTGAACGCTGCCAAAATTTTTTTTTGTTGTTGTTAAGAAATATGCCGCCGTATATTTGCTGTTAAGAAATATGATGATTTTGGAATCTCACAAAAATTGCAGGGTGCTATCCGTGCTGACAGTAAATGTTCCGATTAAGCCGTTTGCCTAATTGTCAACATTGAGAGAAGAAAATGCCGGAGAATTGAAGGGACCTGCTATGCAAGGGAGGGGAGCGGCAGCGGGGAGTATGGGACTAGCAGGTGTGGAGGGGGGGATGGGGTAGGAAGATCCACGAGTGGGGGAGTGAGGAAGGTCTGAGAAGGGGATGTCCCCCCTCCCTGAGTCAGGAAATTTTGTAACCCAATATGAACCAAAATTCGGCACTTTAATTGTGAGAAATGAACCAAGGTATCAATATGAACTGAGGATGTTCTGCGATATCTTTTTTGTTAAGAAATGTGATTTTAATTTTTTGAGCTTTTTCGATCAGGCCAAGAATAAAATTTAAAAAAACTTTTTCTATCGTAGTATTTTACCACTGGCTTCCAGCGAGTACATGCATATTTGTATATACAGTATGAATGTATCTATCTTCGATAATAATAAAAGGCAGTGTCCGTCCATCCATCCGTCTGTCTCCTCCATAACTCCAAAACCATGCAACCTAGTGGCCCCAAACTTTGCATGCATCTGGACCTCCAACAGATTGCAAGGATGAAAACTGGGTGTTTGGGTGTGTTATAACATCTCCATGTCCTTGCTTCTCCTTGCTCCATCCTCTCCTCCCCCCTCTCTTCATATTCCCATCAGGAAGCGACACATTGTTACCCGGCAACGCTGGATACTTTTGCTCGTATATATATATATATTTGGTATATATTTAACTATTTTATCATTTACTAATTCTTCGGCACGATTTGCCAATTTACCGGCAAGGAGTTTGTAGAACATTAAATTGTTCAAAGTTCAAAACCCACGATCGTTTTAATAGTACAAACATTGAATGTTGGAATTGGAGCTTGCTTGGAACGTAACCGGACACGATTCGTACCGAAATGGAGCATTGGTCATGAACACCTATGGGTTAATGACCTGCGGGGTTGGTTCTGATGTGACGAGGAGCAATAAGTAAGGTACGTCCTCACAATGTGCTATGATTCAGTAAGCACTCTGTGTATTATGGTTTTCTTTATTTTAAATAAAATTCACAAGCGCGTAAATTTAAGAAAATAAAAAATATCATTTTTAGAGAATGTAAATATGAACATTTACGGTTGATCTGGGAATCTGTATCGATAAGTTATGAAAGCTCTCAGTGGTTTTCCCTTTTAAGAAATGAACTTATTTTCATTGCTTTGCTGAACTTTCCATGCTTCACTTTGCAATGTGTATTATTACATGAACTGGAGGTCAAACCACGAGTTTGTTTCAACAAATCAAGCAACCGTTGCAAACAACAATTGATCATTACACATGAAATGTTTATTATTGACGAAAATCTGTTTGCTTTAATCCCGCTTTGATAAAGGCTCGCGTGGGCAGGTCAAAGGTTTGTTTGAGTGCAGCCAAAAGTTACCAACTGAACAAATGTATCACTTAAAAAGAAACATCGTGTGTGTGTGTGTGTGTGTGTGTGTGTGTGTGTGTGTGTGTGTGTGTGTGTGTGTGTGTGTCTAATTGTTAGAAAACACATCATTGTTTTTGTGAACATTTCACATTTAAAGATTCAAGTCATTACAGGTAATCACAGCAGAGTGAAAAACAAAAAGGTATTAATTATATAATTTGCACAATATTAATAAAATAACCAAATTACAGAACGAACTGCAAAGCACATCCACGTCCACTTTGTGCTCGAACGAAACTTGACAAAACAGCTAAAAAATGTAAGTTTTATTAATCAAGTGTTCTCCATATTATCATAATGAAGGTTTGTGGAAAAATTGATGATGAAAGCTTAAATGGTAAAACGAGTTATGACCTGCACAGACAAAATGAAACTCTATGGTAAACTAGAATGGCACTCGGTAGAGAGCATACCTCCGCCAGGCTGAGCTGTTTATGTTTTGTATCCGACTTATAGGCCGGATCTAGATTCGGACCTGAACCAAAATCTAATCGGCTTGTTCTTGTCACACACCCAACCTCTCCACCAAGTATCGCCCAAATCTGTCCATAACTTTTTGAGATATCCTGGTACGTATCGTTTTTGATCCTTTCTCCCAATGTGAAGTCACTTAAAAAAATTCTAGTAGCCGGATCCGAATCGGGATCTTCACCAAAATCTAAACATTTCGTACTTGTCACATACCCAACCTCTCTGCCAAATTTCGTCCCAATCCATCGACAACTTTTTGAGATATCTTGTTCATGGACAGACAGACAGACAGACAGATAAACAGACAAACAAACAGACAGGGGTGAAAACATAATCTTCATCTGGTGGCGGAGGTGAAAATTAAATAATCAAGGTAACGATTTTAAAAAGAAAAAAAAAACCCGGCCGTCTCGTGCTGTGCAGAGGCGCGACAGGCTGATAAGGCCTATTTGTACTTATTGTGATTCTCCTTTTGAGATATTGACCCAATTCTTAATTTTCTTCATATTGTCATACTTCAAGTTTAGTTTTATATGTAGCGGATGGGACTGCCGTTTTTTGGGGGGCCATCCCAATATAGAGGGTACAAGTGAGCTCTCTGATATGATGTTCCCTTACAATAAACCTTTGACGCAGGAGGTGGCCTTTCGGCCCATCAAAGCCTGTACTATTATTACCAACCTATGGTTGTTTTTCCATGCTCTATCCTTTCAAATGATGTGTCAAGCAAGGAACCAGCACATACCATTTTTAAAGTCTTTTCAAGACTTGGCCAGGGTTTGAACCACTGACCGCCACCAGCCTCGCAGACTTGGTGCGGATGACATAAACATGAAACCACCGAGGCTGGTGCGTTTTTTGAAAATTTAATTTTTGCGATGTTTTATGCAATGCTGCCGTACGGCACATGGATACGGAATTGGGAGAGAGAGGTGCACAATAATTTATTGATTAATTGCGTAATTAAAATCAATTAATAATGATTGTAAAATAATTAATTTATTCATCAATTGCCCAGAAGAGAAAGGAAATAAATAATCGATTAATTGATTAATCAATAAATAGAAAATACCCTTCATAGCCAAATCACTTGGTCATTGTCATATCCAAATATCAGCTTCCTAGGTCAAAAGGGGCCTGTGATATTGCCCAGATGTGAAAGAAAATACATAAGTAATTAATAAATCGATAATATAATTAAGTAATTAATCAATTAATTGATTACTCAAAGAATAAAAATACCGTTTTTGCCAAAGCAATTGTTCGCTCACTATTATGTTCAATTTTCAGCTTCCAAGCTCAAAGGATGGCTGCGATATCGCCCAGACAAACAAACAAACAAACAAAAAAATAAACAAACAAATGGAGTGGAAATTGAATATGCCGCTTGGGCATGCGTCATCGCTGGGCGACGAAGGTGATGACGCCATGTAGCACTTGGAGATGGAATAGGGAGGGGTGATGTGCAATCGAAATGATAGGAAGGAAGATTAAAAACCACAACAAAGTTAACAAAGGGAGAGAACCAAACCAGTTATTTGAAAACTATCCAAAAATATTCAACCGCGAACGAAGGAAAGAAAAGCAAGACGGAACAAGTCCCCACGAGAAGAATAGACTTGAAAACTTTTGGAAAGGAGAATCAATGGACCCAAAATAATATAATGAGGAGGTGGATTGGATCCAAAACTTGGAAAAGAAAAAGAAAACCTAGAGGAAATGGCCCCAGTGATAAAATATAGAGAAAAAAAACCTTGCTAAAATGCCAAACTTTAAAGGCCTGGGCCCAGATGGAATTCCAAATTTATGGCTGAAGCAACTAGAAGCTCTCCGCCATAACGACGCTCGAGCATTCAACAAACTTATCCAAGGGGAGGAGGTAATGGATGAGTGGCTCACAGTTGGTAACACCTTCCTCATCCGAAAAATCGGAAGAAAACAAACTACTTCACAAGTATAGACCAATAACACGTCTGCCAACAACATACAAACTTCTGATGGGAATCATCACAGAAATGATGTACCATCACTTAACACAAGGAGGAGGCCGAGGGGCAGAACAGAATGGATGGAAAAGAGGATGCTACGGAACTATAGACCACCTATTACCAAACAAGGCCATATCGAAAACTGCAATACGAGAAGAACCAAACTGTCGACAGCCTGGAAAGACGACAAAAAAGCTTTTAATAGTGTCCCACATTCATGGATGATAAAATGCATGCAATTGTGCCCCCAAATAATCAAACTGATTGAGAAAGTAATGGAGCTTTGGAACACCACATTGATACTGCAGCACTCGGAATGAAAGATCGAAATACCAGGGGTGAAGATGCGTCATAGGATCTTCCCGAGTGATAGTCTGTCTGTTTTGCCTGGCCTTGGATCCACTGAGTAGCCTCGTTAATGAGCAAGGGCATGGATATATCCTGACATCAAATAAGAGAATGTCCAAAGAGACAGGAAAGGTGACACATCTACTGTGCATCAATGATCTAAAACTCTTTTCACCAAACAGCAAAAAATTGGAAGAACAACTGAAATTAGTGAAACACTACTCTGATGACATTCAATTGGACTATGGCCTAGATAAGTGTCACAAGTTGCAAGATAAACCAACAAAAATGGACAACATAAAAATTGACCAACACCACAATACAGGAACTAGAGAATGAAGCATCATACGACTACCCCAGAGTAGAACAGGGCCACCAAATATGTCACAAACAAATGCACAAACCAATTGCCAAAGAATACTTGTGAAGAACGAGGCTGATCCTGAAAACATACCTCACCGCACGAAACAAAATCAAAGCCATAAACCAGCGAGCAATACCAGTGGTCCATTAAGGCTGCGGAATAATGAACTGGCCACAAACACCACAATCGCTCTCGCCCAGTTGCTCTAAGCAAAATATCTCAAAAAGTTATTCGTGGATTTGAACGAAACTTGTTTGACAGGTTGTGTGTGTGACGAGGAAGAATCGATTTAATTTTGGTGAAGATCCGGATTCGGATCCGGCTACTAGAATTTTTAAAGTGATTCTTCACCATTGGAAGAAAGGGCCAAAAACGATACAAAGCAGGATATCTCAAAAAGTTGTGGACATATTTAGACGAAACTTGGTGGACAGGTTGTGTGTGTGACAAGGACTAATCGATTAGATTTTGGTGAAGATCTGAAAATGGATTCAGATATGAGAATTATTAAATTTTTTAAGTGATTCTTCACCATTGAGTGATAAGGCTAAAACCAACATATAGCAGGATATCTCAAAAAGTTATAGATGGATTTGGAAGAAATCTGGTGGATAGGTTATGTGTGTGACACTGGAGAATCGATTCAGTTTTGCTGAGGATCCGGATCCGGCTAGTATAATTTAAGTGATTCTTCACCATTGGGAGATAGGGCCAAACATGATATGTAGTAGGATATCTCAAAAAGTTGTGGACGGATGATTTTGATTAAATGTGATTCTGTATTGCGATTTTCTTGTCTATTCTGGCATACAGAACGTAAACTGTTCATCTGGCGGAGATATGCTCTCTAGTGAGCGACGTTCTAGTTTACAAATAAAATTGCCACCAGTATACCAGTCGGCCATCTTTGATCAGATCGTAAAATAAAGTGAGGTGCACGTATATGCCATCGTGTACGGTGCTTATACTAAGTTTGAACAAAATCAGACCATGCATGTTCAAGAAATGGTTGGGGATACGTTTATGTAATAAAATGATCGCCAGTCAGCCATCTTGAACGTGATCTCGAAAATAAATGACATGCATATGTAAGTCATCATTATTTATCTGTGTGCCAAGTTTGAACAAGATCGGTAAATGTATGTCCAAGAAAGGGTTGAGGACGTTTTAATATAGTTTTTTTTAACAACTAAAATGGCCGCCAGTATACCAGTCGGCCATCTTTGATCAGATCGAAAAATAAAGTGAGGTGCGTGTGCTAAGTTTGAACAAAATGGGACCATACATCTCCTAGATATGGTTGCAGACGCACACACACGCACACGCACACGCACGGATGGATGGACGAGACCCAATCCATAAGCCCCCGTTTTGGACTAAGTCCAATGGGAGCTAACAACCTCAATTGACTAAATACTGTACAAGTTGGAATCGGCTAATCCTCTTGAAGAAATTTCGAGTTCTACCTTCTGAAGGTTCCAAAAAACTTGCGAGTACAAAATTATTGGCAGTCAAATAATGTGATGCATTTTAGAAACCTCTTACACACTGTTAGTTCAGCAATGTCGGCAGACTTCTTCGGGCGTCGTGTGATTTATTACAATCAGCACTGTTAGACATGTACACAAGATGGCGACATTGCACTATCACAACGGTATTATGATGGCGACATTGCACTATCACAACGGTATTATGATGGCGACATTGCACTATCACAACGGTATTATGATGGCGACATTGCACTATCACAACGGTATTATTCCTATTGACAAGACGAGCAATAATACCACGTTTATATGTAAAGGTTCCACATTCCAATCCTTTTAGAATAAATAGACTAACTAAGCGGATATTCTAAAACCTACAAAATAAGTAATGATAAAAAAATACCTTTGAAATAACACCAAGTAAATCACTAAGAGGAGAAGGCCGTTCCAAATACACACCATAAACCACCATTCATTTACTGGATTCCTAAAATGCACGAGAATCGGTGTAAGATGGGGTTCATCATTGCACGAAGAGAAAGCAGTTTGAAACAATTGTCGGGCAATAAGTACTACAGGGGCAATGAAGCTCCTTTACAAATACTTCCAAAACCACCATAAATAGGTGAGGTTTTATTCTGGTGTTAACAAATTCTAGGTCAAAGATAACTCCAAACCTGTAATCAATGGCATCCGCAACATTACCAAAAGGGGTAAAAGCTAAATGTCTATGTCTATCAACTTGTGATTTCTCAACAAACATTCGATGTGACAAACTCATGGCGATATTCGACACAGCGGTAGTTAAAGCATATACCGGAGGTAGTAAAGTGTTCAAAGTACATTACTATTGATCAAATAAGAGAACACGCGTACAAGGTGCTTTGTGTTCTGCAGTGTTCAAATATATTCTTGAATTGAAATAAAATAAAACTTTAAAGATTGTAGAAGAAAACAAAACATTGAATCGGAAGTTCATGGCAGTTGATGCACCTTCTTTTACACCACCTTATTTAACACGTTACATTAATTATTTGTGTCCTTTATGACATCTTACTATAATTCACCAAATGTCTGTCCGTCCGTTCGAAGGTACCGCACAAATGACTGAACCGATCGCAACGATATTTTGGGTGGGTATTCCTGGGAACCCTGGGAGTAAAATAGGCTATATTATTTTTCCAAGTTTTCCAATTTTCCAATTTTCCAGTTTTTCCAAACACGATGGAATAATATTTACCGATATGAACAGTGATGTGGCTTTTGTTGAAATTCTACGTACCAGGAGAGAGTAGATCGACTCCTGACGAACTCTTCCTATATAAACGTGCAGCTCCGAAGTAACACGGCAGCGTGTGCAAAGCGACTGAGAAACGGGTGTAGCGGACGCTTCCATGTTACAGATTCGGCGTGCACTCTTCACACATGAACGTGCGACTGAGAAAGACATGTAACGGCCGCTTCTGTGTTACAGATTCGGCGCGCACTCTTCACACATAAACGTGCGACTGAGAAAGACGTGTAGCGGCCACTTCCTTTTTGCAGAATTCAATCTTTTTTCAAAATGGGTGCCATGTACTGTTTAGCTTTTGATGATTTGCGTGTGATATGATTCAACACATGCTTATATGAATCGTTTAAAATAAAAAAGCCTTCTGATATTTTGCCTTTTCATTTGGGCCTCCCAATTGAAGCCCCGCCTGAAGGGTGGGTACCGTTGCTCGTCCCGAAAACAGCAACTTTCCTGCTTGGAATTATTTTCACTTTTATATGAGGGCAGACAGTCTGAAGCGATTGCCTTGCTGTGCTGTACGCATGCACGCTCGGGACGTGACTCCATACAATATTCCCAATTCAGAGCCAAAGTACGGCTAAACTGCATGTGTGAGTTCCAATTTGTATTCTACAGTGGTGAAAATACAAAATTAAATTGAAACGAGCGAAGATACATTCAAAGTACACTGCCCCCATGCCAAATAAATAAATTACATCCTAAATTTATCTTTATCTTTCCTTTACCTTTCCTGGGAAATATCAATTTATCTTGCCTGGGAAAACCACATTTCCAAGCTGGCCTCCAAAGCCAGTCGCCGACTGGGCATCCTCCGTCGTGTGAAGTCCTTCTTGGCACACCTGAGCTCCTCACCACATACAAGGCTTTCACCCGCAGCTCAATGGAATACTGTTTCCCCCTCTGGGCCGGTGCTCCTGCCTCACACCTAGCTCAGCTTCACGCTGTTGAAACCAAAGCTTTCAGAATCATTGGAATCTCCCACAATGAAGCTAACTCCAAGGGCCTTTCACTCACTCACCGCAGGCAGGTTGGTGGACTTTCTGTCTTCTACCGACTCTTCTCCGGCATTGCTACCCCAGCTCTGTCTGTGCTCTGTCCCCCAAATATTCCTACAGATTGCACAAGATCTGCCAGCAACCCTCTTCTGGTGAAACTGACAAAATCAAGACTCTCTGCTCACCTTCACTCTTTCATTCCTCTTTTCTCCCACCTGTGGAACAAACTCACTCACTTTCTTCAATCCCACTCCTCCCTCCAGGACTTTAAAACAGCTGTTCACCACCATCTCTTATCTTCCCCCATCCGAAACCTTGATCTTTTTACCCCCGTTAATTCACCCCAGATCCACTTTTTTTTGAAATACCGACTTCTTTCCTGGAAGTCCTAGCAGTGTCCATGTGTTTTATACCTCTCCCACTCCCCCTTCCCATGCCTCCTCCCCCAAGCCCTCTCCCTCCACAGATCTCCCGATGTCCTTGCTCTCAAATGTTGTACTTGTGTGCTTCCCTCTCTCTCCCCATATTGTCTCCCGCTCCCTTTATCATATGTTTTATGTGTGGGTTTTTTTGGTATTAATGTTAGCTCTTGCACGAGCGTCGATCTTGTATACAAAAAAAAAAAAACGGCTTTGCCGGGGTGCCTTCGGCACATTAGCATTGGACATTGTCATGTCCAAATATTAGCTTTCTCGCTCAAAAGGTGCCTGAGATATTGCCCAGATGAGAAAGAAATAAATACGTCCTTAATTAATCGATAATAATTAACTAATCAATTAATTGATTAATCCAAAAACCCCAAAAAACTGTTTTTGTCAAAGCACTTGCTCACTATTGTGCTGAAATTTTAGCTTCCTAGCTCAAATGATGGCTGAGATATCACCGGACAAACAAACAAACAAACAAACAAGAAAACTAGAACGGCACTCGGTAGAGAGCATAATATCTCCACCTGGTTGGCCAGATCACTCAATGGTGAAGAATCACTTTTAAAAAATCTACCAGCTGGATCCGGATCCGGATCTTCACCAGAATTGAATCGAATCGTCCTTGTCAGACACCCAACCGGTCCACCAAGTTTCGTCCAAATCTGTCCACTACTTTTTCAGATATCCTGCTATGTTTTCGGTGTGTGTACCTATAGTGTGTCTTTAGGAAGATTCTCGGTGTTAATTTTTCATACATGTATACAAAATCGTCGGTTAATTCGTGTCGCGTATTCTGAGGCATAGTAGGCTACTGTGTCCGACCTTGAGGCTTTGTTTTTCTCTCCGCGGTTCGTCGATTGCGCTGCAATTACTTTCGTTCTCTGTTTTTGTCCCAGTCTTTCATCCCATACTTCCTTGTTTAAAATCTCAACTCAAAAAAAAAATATATATTTTTTTTCCTTCTCTGTTCTTATTCGTTTATTCATTGTTCTTATTTGTTCATTCGTTCTTCGATCAGGTTGTTCGTGATCACGTGATCACGTTGTTAAAAATGTTTAAACTTTCCCCTGAAGGACTGTATTCTGTCGTATATTATAACACCTTTTTCTTCTTCTTCTATAAAAGGATGCTTTCGACTTGCTCACCAAATCTATTCATTCCAAAAAAAAATTCCATCTCTTACAGTTCCTTTTTTCTACATTCCCGAAACTCTCCTGCACTCCACCCCTCCTTCAGCGTCCTCAAACGTATTTTTGACTCGAAGGTCTCAATAAACTCATTTTGCAATAAATGTTCGTTTCCCATTTATCGTACACTTTTCAAAATTCAATCTCACCCCTCCCCTCCAAATCTTCCCCATCACCCCTTCCCTCCAAAACCTCCCCATCACCCCTGCACTCCAAATCTACCCCCTTGCCCCTCCCCTCCAAATCTTCCCCATCACCCATCCGGTATGATCGACCTGAGCCTCGTCCTGGAGGTGGGGTTGCTATCTTTATAAAAAAACTCTCTTCCTCACTCGCCCTGCACTGCCCTCTCTCCACCTCACCCCCAGGAATACCTTTTGCTACGGCTTCCCCTTTGCTCCCACCTTTTGTTCATATATGTGTTGTACCGTCCACCAAACAGTGATGACTCCATCTACATCTCACTGTCTGATAATATGGACCAACTTCTATCTGCCCATCCCAACTCTCTCTTCCTCATATGTGGTGATTTCGATTGTCACCATGCCAGTTGGCTGGGGGTGGGTACCTCTCTCACCAGCCATGGCTCTTCAGCAAAGGACTTCTGCGACTCACTGGGACTGACACAGTGACACAATCTGTCAATTTCCCGACCCGGATCTCAGTCAACGGAGCATCTTCTCTTCGGGACTAGATTATGACTAACTTCCCTGAAAATGTCTGCTGCTCTTATTCTGCTCCAATCGGCTCATCTGATCATGTGCTTTACGGGGTCCTTAACAATCTCCTGGTCTCGGTAACCTCCGAATCCCGAGAGGAACCCCGGCAGAAAAATATATTACCCTGTGTTGAAAATCAATAGTGAAACCACACCAATGATTATAAATGAACAAACTTGTATTATAAATCACACCCAGGTATAACGGTACAGCAAATGGCCATTAAGAGTGCACTCTATATATCTCTTATATACAGTCAGGTCACTCACGGCATGGTCAGCCAGTGCAACGACACTCCTCAATGTCTCTATGACTTTTCCCAAGGCGAATGGGATTCGCTCCAGCGGTCGATGGAACGAAATCCGGTCGAAGCCCGAATCTCACTCTCCAGTCGATCTCCGAAGCGTGTACAGTGGGCAAGGGTGCTCTTCCCGCCAAACTGTACAACGGCGCCCTCCAGAGGCGCACCGTCACCGCTCCCTCAGCAAACCGCAACGTAATTGGAGACGAAGCGGTCGCACACACCCATCCCCGGCAGATGGTAGGATGTTGGGGTGAAGATGACACGAAGCAAACCTTCACAGGTGTCCGACGCACGGGGTGCAAGATGGCCGACGGCTCTGGCTTGAGCCGATGCAATGAGACGAGGGTTCGTCGGAATCTCAGCGCCCCAAATCTGTCTACGCAGATTTCTCAACTCCAGCGAATATTCTTATCGCCGGATGTCCCTTCCAGGAACTCAAAATCCCCTCACGGCTGTCGGGAAACCTTGCTCGTTCCGGAGCGCTGAGGTCATGCATCTTCTCCGACTTTGCTCGCGCCGCTTCTTCCTCTTCACCTCATTGTCTTTTCGTTCGGTTTCCTGTATCATTTTAAGTTCACCTTTTTAACTTTTAATAACTGTTCATAAACAATAAACCTTGGGAAAACAATAATAGTACATAGAATCCGAAATCTTTCAAGTGGAGGAAAACCACAATAACGGAAGTTACGAATCCGTAACACTTGTTAAAGTGGACATCTCTCTGACCATTCTCAGAGAGCCTCCTCAGCGTCGACGAGTCTGGCATTTCACTCAGGCCAACTGGCACGGTCTTCAAGCAGCCATCAATCATCTGAACTGGTCTCCCATCTCTACCGCCTCTGACATCAACTCATCCTGGGAATTCTTCCAAATAAATTGCTCTCTCTCATGCACAGATTTATCCCATCTCGTCTTCAGTTGTCATACCCTTCCTCCCGTCCATGGTACACGGAATCTTGTGGTGAGGCTGTTGCCCAGAAACAACTTGCTTTCGTCTCCTGGAAAGCAAATCCAATGGAAGGAAATCTCATTTCCTTTCACAAAGCCCTAAACAAGTGTGTGTCCACCCTCAGGAGAGCCAGGAAACAATATCTCTCCGTTCTCAAGACCGAACTCTCTTATCTGTCTCCCTTTTCCCCAATCCTGGTGGCATCTGGTCAAATCTGTTTCTGGTGTTTGTTCCCACTCCATCCCCTCCCTCACCTCAAACGGCTACACGGCTGACTCCGCACGTGAGAAAGCTGAATGCCTCAACTCTGTGTTTGCCTCTAAATATTGTGTCCCAAACCCATCCCTCTCTGTACCCACCATACCCAGTCATACCCAGCTGCTCCTGGACTCTGTGTCCTTTCCTCCTGACAAGGTGGAAAAGTTTCTGTCAACCCTCGACTCTGATTCTGCAACTGGACCTGACGGCATCAGCCCACGGGTCCTAAAATCCTGTTCTTCCGCTCTTTCACTCCCTCTCTCTGCTCTCTTCACCCTCTCTTTTGCTCAAGGTCATCTGCCAACTGCTTGGAAATCAGCCAACATCACCGCTTTGCACAAAAAAGGTGCAAAAACCAGATCCTAGCAACTACAGACCAATCAGCCTTCTCCCAATTATCAGCAAAGTCATGGAATCCATCATTGTTTCAGATATGAAATCTTTCCTCTTCTCCAATGGCTTGATCGCTGATCATCAATTTGGTTTCAGACCTGGTCACTCTACTCTGGACATGCTGCTTCTGCTTTCTCAACAATGGATGGAGGTCCTCAATGCCAAACAGGAAATTAGCGCTGTCTCCCTTGACATATCACGTGCCTTCGATACGGTCTGGCACCCCGCTCTGCTCACCAAACTCTCCTCCTTTGGTAGCCATGGAAATCTCCACGCATGGCTGGTGGACTTCCTCTCTAGTCGTAGTCAACATGTGGCCCTGAATGGGTTTCTCTCATCTCCTCTTCCTGTTCAGGCTGGAGTTCCCCAAGGCAGTGTTCTGGGCCCTGTGCTTTTACTGTCCTTCATCAATGATCTCTCTGACTCTCTTGAAAATCCTCTCTATCTCTTTGCTGATGACTCTACTCTCTGTCGCTCCATTCCTCATCCCTCAGATCGGCAGTCTGCAGCCTCCTCACTCTCTGCAGACCTGGACAAAATCACAGACTGGGCAAACAAGTGGAACATGTCTTTCAATCCTGACAAATCTCACGCTCTTACGATGTCTCTCTGAAAAGACCGACTAGACAACCCTCCCATCCACCTTCTGAATAATCCTCTCCAAGAAGTTCTGTCACTCAAGCTTTTGGGTCTCACTATCTGCCATGAGCTTTCCTGGGAAAACCACATTTCAAATCTGGCCTCCAAAGCCAGTCGCCGACTGGGCATCCTCCGTCGTGCGAAGTCCTTCCTTGGCACACCTGAGCTCTTCACCACATACAAGGCTTTCATCCGCAGCTCAATGGAATACTGCTCTCCCCTCTGGGCTGGTGCTCCTACCTCACACCTAGCTCGTCTTCACGCTGTTGAAACCAAAGCGTTCAGAATCATTGGAATCTCCCGCGATGAAGCTAACTCCAAGGGCCTTTCACTCACTCACCGCAGGCAGGTTGGTGGTGTTTCCGTCTTCTACCGACTCCTCCCTGGCCTTGCCCCCCCAGCTCTCTCTGGGCTCTGTCCCCCAAATATTCCTACAGGTCGCACAAGATCTGCCTGCAACCCTCTTATGGTTAAACTGCCAAAATCAAGACTCTCTGCTCACCTTCACTCCTTCATTCCTCTTTTCTCCCGCCTCTGGAACAAACTTCCTCACTCTCTTCAATCCCACTCCACCCTCCAGGTCTTTAAAACAGCTGTTCACCACCATCTCTTATCTAACCCCCATCCAAAACCTTGATCTTTTCTACCCCCGCTAATTTCACCCCAAATCCACTTTTTTGAAATACCAACTTGTGTTCTGGAAGTCCTTGGTGTCCTTGTGTTTTATACTTCTCCCACCCACCCCCCCCCCCCCCTTTCCCACGCCTCCTTCCCCCAAGCCCTCTCCCTCCCACACATCTCCCTGCTCTCAAATGTTGTGTTTGTGTACTTCCCCTTCTCTCCCCATCTTGTCTTCCGCTCCCTCTTTTTATATATTTTGTTTGTCTGGTTGAAATGTTTGTGAAATAAATGTTAGCTCTTTCACGAGCCTCGATTCAGTATACAAAAAAAAAGAAAAAAAAAAAGGCTCGGTTTTGGCCCTATCTCCAAATGGTGAAGAATCATTTAAAAATCCTGGTAGCCGGATCTGAATCCAGACCTTCACTAAAATCTAATCATTTAGTCTTTGTGACACGCTACATCTCTGCCAAGTTTCGTCCAAATGCGTCCACAACTTTTTGAGATATTTTGTTCACAAGCAGACAGAAAAACGGACAGACATGGGTGAAAACATAACCTCCATCCACCTTTGGTGGCGGAGGTAACAAGAAAACAAGAAACCAGAGTGAAAACTGGGTACACCCTTTCAGCGCACGTCATTGCCAGGCCCCCTTCGGTGGCCGGAAATGACGTCATGCAGTGCCTGGAGATGGGAGAGGAAAGGAGCGGTGCACAACAGACAAGAAAACAACCAGAGTGAAAACTGAGTACTCCCTTTCAGCGCACGTCATTGCCGAGCCCCCTTCGGGTGCCCGGAAATTACGTCATGCAGCGCCTGGAGATGGCATAGGAAAGGAGCGGTGTACAATTAGGTAGTTCTTCAATCACAGACTGAAGTCTGTCAGATAGACAGATTGAACCAATTGCTGAATCCTACTATGCGTGGTGGGTAAAATGGTTAGTGCTGCTTCCTCGCTTGAAGCTCAGCATTTTAAAAGTACAGACAAACGATGCTGGGATGGCAATGGCAATCAAGGGCAAACTAGGTGTATAATCCGGCCCTGGTTGGCGCCAGGGATAGGCTCACTCATGGGTCGTGGAGCCGTGGCAGCCCTGGCCTGACAATGCGAGTGCTGAAGGTGCAAAGCTACTGGTGTGTCGGTAGCAGAGATTTTGGAGGAAAAATGCGTGATTCTCGGCAATTTCTGACCCATAACCTCCGTTTAAACTCGGAGCTATTTCGCCTCCGAAACAATTATTCAAGATTAGTTGGGACATTCTTTCTGGGTTACATGAGTGCATAATAATGACACTTCAGTGGAGTGGGAAAGTAAGGCTACCGAGAATAAACTAAAGGAGCACTGAAGAAATAGAAATTTGATGCAAGGTCTAAGGCGAGTAATGGAGCTGCCATTCACACACACATGGACATATTGATGGGGGGGGGGGGGGGGGGGGGAACTGATAACCTCCACTGAGATTGGCTCCTTTTCCGCAGGCACCAAGGACAACATTAAGGACATATTACGATTCACGATGATGGACTCCATACTTGCTTTGATTACAAGATTTGGCATCTGCATCAAAATGAATGACAATAGATCAGACAATTGACTTGTTGCATGCTGTAGTAACAGGAACAAAAATATTAATATTGGCAGAAAGGTTTGATCGATTCTTCAGTAGAAAAATGAATTGATTAAAGAAAAGCGGACCCAATTACCTCGGTACTAACCAAAAATGGACAGACTTACTGAGATCAAACTTTGGTCTGGCAGACCGAAGTCTTATCGGCTTCTTCTTGTCGCCTAACCAACTCATCCACCATGTTTTGTCATAATCCATCCAATACTTTTTGAAATATCACGCTGAAGGAACTGCGCTCCAACGCGAGTCGAAAGAATTGACGCGACCAAAGACGGAATTCGTCCGAGTTGCTTTATTGAAACAAAACAGCTCAGGTATTCTCCCAAGCCCGTTTATCGGGCAGCAATATATATACACATTTATGTCGGGAAGTTTGCCCGGCAAAAGCTATACCGGGCATGCCCGGGTGTCAAGGGAGAGCCTTGGAAAGGCGAGTCTGGACCTGCCCGGGCGTGTTTGGCTGCGGCCTGGCAAGTCGAGGCTGGGCGTGCCCGGGCGCTCTGGACGAGCCCTGGAAAGGCGATAGCGGGCATGCCCGGACGCTCTGGGCGAGCCCTGGAAAGGCGATAGCGGGCATGCCCGGACGCTCTGGGCGAGCCCTGAAAAGGCGATAGCGGGCATGCCCGGACGCTCTGGGCGAGCCCTGGAAAGGCGAGAGCGGGCATGCCCGGGAAAGACGAGACCGGGCGTGCCCGGGAGGTTCGGGCGTGCCCGGGAACAGTGAGTCCGGGCATGCCCGGGAGAGGCGCGTCTGGCCGTGTTCTGGCCGGTGCAAGGCGATTGTGTGCATCCAGCGGTAACCGCTACACACGCCCCTCCAGAATCGACCTGCACCGGCAGGGTCAATTTAAGGGGGGTCCGGATGACCCGGCCGAAGCGACCCCTGGAGGGTCGTGGGGAGGGGTCCGACGTGGTGGTGGGTGGTCGAGCGGGGGGAACTGTGGATGGGGTGCGGCCTCGCCGCGGAGGAAGGGCCAACCGTGGTGGTCGGTCGACGTCCATGTGCGCCGGTTTGAGGCGGTCCACAGAAATCCGGTCCGGCCGGCCGCCGAAGTCGACGATGAAAGACTTGTCGCCCCGTCGCAGGACCCGGAAGGGCCCGTCGTACGGCGGCCGGAGTGGCCCCCGGTGCGCGTCATGACGCACAAAGACGTACTCCGCTGTGCGAAGCGCCGGGGGGACGTAGGACTGGGGGCCACCGTGGCGGGACGTCGGCACGGGGGCAAATCGTCGGGCGGCCTCCTGGAGGTCCGAGCGCTGGCGAGCGGCGGACCAGGGACTGGTAGCGTCGGGCACGAATTCGCCCGGGACGCGGAGCGGCTGGCCGTAGACGAGCTCGGCGGCAGATGCCTGGAGGTCTTCCTTGGGGGCCGTGCGAAGGCCCAAAAGGACCCACGGCAGCCGGTCGGCCCAACCGTCGTCCTGAAGGCCGGCCATGAGTGCGGCCTTCATGGAGCGGTGAAACCGCTCGCACAACCCGTTGGCTTGGGGGTGGTAGGCCGTGGTGCGGTGCAGCATGACCCCCAACGAACGGGCGACCACGCCCCAAAGCTCAGACGTGAACTGTGGGCCGCGGTCGGACGAGATGTCCGCTGGTGCGCCGAAGCGCGCGACCCAGGTGGCGATGAACGCCTGCGCCACGTCGGCGGTGGTGGTGGAGGCGAGGGGCACGGCCTCCGGCCACCTGGTGGTCCTGTCCACCATGGTGAGCAGGTGGGTGAACCCCCGCGAGGGGGGCAGGGGACCCACCAGGTCCACGTGGACGTGGTCGAAACGCCGTTCAGGCACGGCGAAAGGTGCCAGAGGGGCCTGGGTGTGGCGGTGGACCTTGACCCGCTGGCAGGCTGTGCAGGCGTTGGCCCAGTCGCGGATGTTTCGTCGAAGGCCGTGCCAGACGAAACGCGCCGACACCAGCTTCTGAGAAGCTTTCCGGCCCGGGTGAGAAAGGCCATGGATGGAGGCGAAGATGCGGCGCTGCCAGGAAACGGGCACGATGGGGCGAGGCTGGCCCTGGGAGATGTCGCAGAGCAGGACGGTGCCCGCGAAGGGAATGTCGGCCAGGCGGAGGCCCGTGTCCGCCGCACGGAGTGCCTGCACTGAGGCGTCGGTGGTCTGGTCGGCCGCCATGAGCGCGAAGTCCACGCCGAGGTGGACCGCGTTCGCGCTGGCCCGAGAAAGACAGTCGGCCACGGCGTTGTCTTTGCCGGCGACGTGCCGGACGTCCGTGGTGAACTCCGACACGGCGGAGAGGTGGCGCTGCTGGCGGGCCGACCACGGCTCCGTGACCTTAGCCATTGCGTAGACCAACGGCTTGTGGTCGACGAAAGCCGTGAACGGGCGGCCCTCCAGGAGGTGTCGGAAATGGCGAACGGCCAGGAATAGCCCGAGCAGCTCGCGGTCGAACGTGCTGTAGTTTAACTCGTTCGGCCGGAGTTGCCGGCTGAAAAAAGCGAGTGGCTGCCAAACCCCGTCCACCCATTGCTCATGGACGGCGCCCACCGCGTAGTTGGAGGCGTCCATAGTGAGGGCGATGGGCGCGTTGAGCACCGGGTGAGCCAGCAGCGTTGCGTCGGCGAGGGCCCGTTTGGCGCTGGCGAAGGCCGCGTCCATGGCCGCGGACCAAACAATGTCATGCTTGGCCGGCTTGCCCCGGAGGGCCTCGTAAAGGGGCCGCATGAGCTGAGCAGCGCGGGGCACGAATCGGTGATAAAAATTCACCATGCCGAGGAACTCTTGGAGGGCCTTGATGGAACGGGGACGCGGGAACGTGGTGATGGCCTCGACCTTGGTCGGCAGCGGCACGGCCCCGGTCTTGGTGATGCGGTGGCCCAAAAAGTCAACGGTCGTCGCGCCGAAGTGGCATTTGACCGGGTTGACAATTAAGCCGTGCTCGCTGAGGCGACCGAACAGTGTTCGGAGGTGGAGGAGGTGCTCGGCGCGGGACGTGCTGGCGACGAGGATATCATCCAGATAGACGAAAAGAAACGGCAGGTCGCGCAGCACGCCGTCCATCAAGCGCTGGAACGCCTGGGCCGCGTTCTTGAGGCCAAACGGCATCCGCAAAAATTCGAACAGGCCGAACGGCGTGATGACGGCCGTCTTCGGGACGTCGGCCGCCTGGACAGGTACCTGGTGGTAGCCCCGTATCAGGTCAATTTTCGAAAAGATGACCCGTCCTGCCAAACGGGCGGAAAAGTCCTGAATATGCGGGATCGGGTACCTGTCGGGGGTGGTAGTGTCGTTGAGACGGCGGTAGTCGCCACACGGGCACCATCCACCCCCCGGCTTTGGCACGATGTGCAGTGGCGAGGCCCACGCGCTATCGGAGCGCCGCACGATGCCGAGGTGCTCCAACACGTCGAGCTCGGCCTTCGCCACGGCGAGCTTGGCCGGGTCGAGGCGGCGGGCCCTGGCGTAGACCGGCGGGCCCGTAGTGGGTATGTGGTGCTCGATCCCATGCCGCACCGCGACGGCCGAAAACGTCGGCCGCATGAGGGCCGGGAATTCCGCGAGCAGGCGAGCGAACTCGTTCGCTGCCAGGAGGGCGCACGCCAGTTCGGTCGGCGCGGAGCTGCTCATCGTGCACGCCAGGGAGCTGAAGGTCTCGGCGTTGACAAGGCGACGACGTTTGACGTCGACCAGCAGCCCATGCGCGCAGAGGAAGTCGGCGCCCAGCAAAGCCATGGGGACGCAGGCGGTCACAAAAGTCCATTGAAAACGCTGGCTGCCGAAGCAGAGGGTGACGACGCGTGGGCCGAAAGTGCGTATGGCCGAGCCATTAGCAGCGACCAAAGAGGGGCCGCAAACGGCATCCCGGCTGTCCTGCTCGGAGGCGGGTATGACGCTCAGTTGGGCGCCAGTGTCACACAGGAAACGCCGCCCAGATGCTTTGTCCCGAATAAACAGCAAGTTGCCCGAGTGGCCGGCGCTCATGGCTGGGAATAAACGCCGGCCCGGCCGTTTCCCGACCTGCCGAAAGGCACGGGGGCCGGCACGTCCGAGCCTTGTGTCCGAACCTGGCGTGGTAATAACACCACGCCCGGTCAGGTGGAGGCCCCGGCCGTCGTGTCGGAAGCGGGCGGTGCGGCGTGGCGGCCGCCAGTTGCACCGGCAGTTCGGCCTCCAACCGCGCAGGGCGCTCGGGTGTCGTGGGCGTCGCCTCGGACGGCGGCGGGCTCCAGGTAACCGCGCCGATGTGCTGGCCCGCCGAGGAGATCTTATCGGCTTCCCTGGCGAGGGCGCGGGAATCCGTGATCAACGTGCCAGCCAGGGCGAGGCGTACCGGGTGAGGCAGCTGGCGAAGGAACAGCTCACGGAACAGAAAATCCGGACAGTGCTCACCGAGCAACGAGAGCATATAGTCCATGTGCTCGGACGGGCGCGTGTCGCCGAGCTCGGGCAGAGCGAGCAGGCGCCGTGCGCGTGCTGCCGGTGAGAGGGCGAAAGCGTCGAGGAGGAGTGTCTTCAGCGCGTCGTATTTGTCAGCAGCTGGCGAGTGCTCGAGGAGGCTCAAGGCGCGGGCCGCGGTGGCGGAACCGAGCGCCGCCACAACATGGTGGAAGCGGGTGTCGTCCGCGGTGATGCCTCGCAGGGCGAACTGAGAGTCCGCCTGAGTGAACCAAACAGCTGCGTGAGCCTCCCAGAAGGTAGGCAGTTTAAGCGTCACTGCCGTATCCATGTCGGTAGGTCACCAATGAAGGAACTGCGCTCCAACGCGAGTCGAAAGAATTGACGCGACCAAAGACGGAATTCGTCCGAGTTGCTTTATTGAAACAAAACAGCTCAGGTATTCTGACAAGCCCGTTTATCGGGCAGCAATATATATACACATTTATGTCGGGAAGTTTGCCCGGCAAAAGCTATACCGGGCATGCCCGGGTGTCAAGGGCGAGCCTTGGAAAGGCGAGTCTGGACCTGCCCGGGCGTGTTTGGCTGCGGCCTGGCAAGTCGAGGCTGGGCGTGCCCGGGCGCTCTGGATGAGCCCTGGAAAGGCGATAGCGGGCATGCCCGGACGCTCTGGGCGAGCCCTGGAAAGGCGATAGCGGGCATGCCCGGACGCTCTGGGCGAGCCCTGAAAAGGCGATAGCGGGCATGCCCGGACGCTCTGGGCGAGCCCTGGAAAGGCGAGAGCGGGCATGCCTGGGAAAGACGAGACCGGGCGTGCCCGGGAGGTTCGGGCGTGCCCGGGAACAGTAAGTCCGGGCATGCCCGGGAGAGGCGCGTCTGGCCGTGTTCTGGCCGGTGCAAGGCGATTGTGTGCATCCAGCGGTAACCGCTACAACGCGATACATTGTTTTTGGACCTACCTCTCATTTAGGAAGAATCGCATGAACAATTAAATAAATATAGTATCCGGATCTGGATCCAATTTTCACCAAAATCTAACAGAATTGTCCCTGTCGCACACCGAACCTGTACACCAAATTTCGTCTGAATCCGTCTCTAACTTTTTGATATATTCTGTTCGCAGACAGACAGACAGACAGACAGGGTGAAAACACAACCCCTGTATACCTTTGATGATGTAAGGTAAAGATTATTCGTTGCTGTGGATGCTGATATAGCAATATGGAAACTGAAGGAGGATTAGCAAAGTTTCAATGGAATCCTCCCAGAAGTGCAGGAAAAGAGATTTCAGCAAAATGTCCACATTTCCGATAAGAAGTACAAACGTACTGTCGTGGCTTTGAACTAGGGCCTCACAGAAACTGAGAATTCAATACGTCTTTGTCAAACAGTCAAATAGTCTATTCTCAGCCACATATAGTTCAGAGCATGGTCTAAGAAATTACTATTTTTGGACAGGTGGCCAATGATTGAATAGGTATGTTGACGATATCACTATATTGACGATATATATATATATATATACACACACAGGTTGAACCCCCTAACTTGACTGGGAAGCAAGGCACAGATTGAGTCTCACCCCAGCAATTGCTGCACAACCTGTTAGCAACAAGTGTAACCTGCCATGCTGACACATTGTCTCTGCCCTGCTCCTCGACAATTAGGAGGTTTGCAGTCAGGAACATTAAATTTGACGAAGGAAGCACACTAACCCTATGACATGACGCTGACGTCATGCACATAAATTTGCAGCATGTTGTCCTGAGGAGCCCATAACGAGGGCGAAATATAGATCGACATCTCTGCCTTTGTCTATTTGTGACCATAGAGCTTTAATCTCAGTCTGAATAGACTTGAGTACCATGCGAATGCCTCCTAGTTTGGAGGTGATGTGTTGGTATAACTTATGTGCATCACGTCAGTGTCATGTCATAGGGTTAGTGTGCTTCCTTAGTCAAATCTCTATATATAAAGGAGGTGTGTGTGTGTGTGTGTGTGTGTGTGTGTGTGTGTGTGTGTGTGTGTGTGTGTGTGTGTGTGTGTGTGTGTGTGTGTGTGTGTGTGTGTGTGTGTGTGTGTGTGTGTGTGTGTGTGTGTGTGTGTGTGTGTGTGTGTGTGTGTGTGTGTGTGTCTGGATGTCCGGATGTCCGCTTAAAACTCAAGAACTACACATCGGAGAAAAGTTTTAGACACAGATTCGGAATCAGCATAAAATCCCGGTGGTTTTAGGCTACGTTTTATTTTAATATCAATGGTTTAAAAAAACCGCGTCAGCTGCAATTCCATGGTGTAGTTTGTGGCATGTGGACGTTCGGGGTGTATTGCAATGGTTTGTCGGGTTTGGCTGTGGGTCCAGAATAGCTCCAATTTCCTTTTGTACTTCTACGTTTATTTTGATTCTTCTGTTACAACGCCTTCCTTATCTACCTTATATCCCCCCGACGAGGCCTCTACATAATTTCATGCGGCAGAATTTCATGCATTTTGAGTGAAAGAAGTGAGACGACGTTGAAGGAGGAAGAAGAAGCGCGATCACTCTGGAGGCCTTGATCGTGAGTGTAAATGGCGGGAATTGCGTTTGTATCGCAAAGTAAAGGATCTGCATTCATTTCTGAACTTGCATTGGTGGATTGTTATACATCTGCATTATTTTTCATAAAAAAACTTTATGTTGAACTTGAAGGCTCCAAGCACGGTCTATATAATTATATAGCCCTCATTGAGGTAAAAATAAAAGTAAAAATCCTGCTATCGCTTGCCAAGCTAGCCGTTCCCCTCTCCCCCTCCCCTCGCCTCCTCCCCCTCCCTCCTCTTCTCCCCTCTCCTCTTCTCCCCCCCCCTCTTCTCCCCTCTCCCCCTCTTCTCCCCTCCCCCCCCACTCCTCCCCTCCCCCCCACTCCTCCCCTCCCCCCCCCACTCTTCCCCTCCCCCCCCACTCCTCCCCTCCCCCCCACTCCTCCCCTCCCCCCCCACCCTCTCCTCCCCTCCCCCCCACCCTCTCCTCCCCTCCCCCCACCCTCTCCTCCCCTCCCCCCACCCTCTCCTCCCCTCCCCCACCCTCTCCTCCCCTCCCCCCACCCTCTCCTCCCCCCCACCCTCGCCTCTCCTCCCCCCCACCCTCGCCTCTCCTCCCCCCCACCCTCGCCTCTCCTCCCCCCCACCCTCGCCTCTCCTCCCCCCCACCCTCGCCTCCCCTCCCCCCCACCCTCGCCTCCCCTCCCCCCCACCCTCGCCTCCCCTCCCCTCCCCCCACCCTCGCCTCCCCTCCCCCCCACCCTCTCCTCTCCTCCTCCCCCCTCCCTCCTCCTCCTCCCCCCTCCCTCCTCCTCCTCCCCCCTCCCCCCTCTTCCTCCTCCCCCTCCCTCCTCCTCCCCCTCCCTCCTTCTCTCCCCTCTCCTCCCCCTCTTCTCCCCTCCCCCCTCTTCTCCCCTCCCCCCCTCTTCTCCCCTCCCCCCCTCTTCTCCCCTCCTCCCCGGTTCCCCTCCCCATCCTCCTCCCCTCCCTTCTCCCGCCCGGCAATGCGGGGTACTTCCCATGGCCAGCTGTACGTGGGCTGCTGGAGGGTTGGAAAACCAAGCAATCTTTATGTCTTGGCACCAAGTAAGAAAACCAGAAATGGATACCAAGAGGTTTTGAGAAATTGAAAATTGACAAAACGTCATGTAGGAAATGTACTGTGATATTGCTCTAAAATATACATGTTCTTTCCATCATATATTTGTATTATTCTTATTCAACCCGGGCGAAGCCCCCCCTCCCCCTCCCCTCCCCCTCCCCTCCCCCTCCCCTCACCTCCCCCCTCCCCTCCCCCCCTCCCCTCCCCCCTCCCCTCACCTCCCCTCCCCCTCCCCCTCACCTCCCCCCTCCCCTCCCCTCACCTCCCCCCTCCCCCCTCCCCCTCCACTCCCCCCTCCCCCTCCACTCCCCCCTTCCCCCTTCCCCCTCCCCTCACCCTCCCACTCCCCCTCCCCCTCCCCTCCCCCCTCCCCTCACCTCCCCTCCCCCCTCCGCCTCACCTTCCCTCCCCCTCACCTCCCCCCTCCCCCTCCCCCTCCACTCCCCCTCCCCCCCCTTCCCCCTCCCCCCTCCCCTCTCCTCCTCCCTTCCCCCTCCCCCCTCCCCTCTCCTCCTCCCCCCTCCCCCTCCCCCTCCTCCTCCCCCCCCTCCTCTTCTCCCCTCCCCCCCTTCTCCCCTCCCCCCTCTTCTCCCCCTCCCCCCTCCCCTCCCCTCCCCACCCTCTCCTCCCCTCCTCCCCCGTTCCCCTCCCCTCCCCATCCTCCTCCCCTCCCCCCTCCTCCTCCCCCTCCCTCCTCTTCTCCCCTCTCCTCCCCCTTCCTCCTCTTCTCCCCTCCCCCCCTCTTCTCCCCTCCCCCCCTCTTCTCCCCTGCCCCCCTCTTCTCCCCTCCCCACCCTCTCCTCCCCTCCTCCCCCGTTCCCCTCCCCTCCCCATTCTGCTCCCCTCCCTTGCCCCGCCCGGCAATGCCGGGTACTTCCCATGGCCAGCTGTACGTGGGCTGCTCGAGGGTTGGAAAACCAAGCAATCTTTATGTCTTGGCACCAAGTAAGAAAACCAGAAATGTTGTACACCAAGAGGTTTTGAGAAATTGAAAATTGACAAAACGTCATGTAGGAAATGTACTGTGATATTGCTCTAAAATATACGTTATTTTCATCATATATTTGTATTATTCTTATTCAACCCGGGCGAAGCCCCCCCTCCCCCTCCCACTCCCCTCCCCCATTCCCCTCCCCCCTCCCCCTCCCACTCCCCTCCCCCTCCCCCTCCCCCCTCACCCCCTCCCCCTCCCTCCCCTCCCCCCTCCCTCCCACTCCCCCCTCCCTCTCCCCCCTCCCCTCCCCTCACCCCTCCCCCTCCCCTCCCATCCCCCTCACCTCCCCCCCTCCCCCCTCCCCTCCCCCCTCCCCCTCCCCTCCCCCTCCCCCCTCACCTCCCCCCTCCCCCCTCCCCTCTCCTCCTCCTCCCTCCCCCTTCCCCCTCCCCCTTCCCCCTCCCCCCTCCCCTCTCCTCCTCCCCCTCCCTCCTCTCCTCCTCCCCCTCCCTCCTCTTCTCCCCTCCCCCCCTCTTCTCCCCTCCCCCCCTCTTCTCCCCTCCCCACCCTCTCCTCCCCACCCCCCCCGTTCCCCTCCCCTCCCCTTCCTCCTCCCCTCCCTTCCCCCGCCCGGCAATGCCAGGTACTTCCCATGGCCAGCTGTACGTGGGCTGCTCGAGGGTTGGAAAACCAAGCAATCTTTATGTCTTGGCACCAAGTA